>NC_056735.1:1903946858-1904019358 GCF_019279795.1 Protopterus annectens
AGAAGCTTACTGAACTGACATTACTAGAAGGACTGATGGCTGTTAGCGGAGTATTAACATGCAGCAGTACCTGTTCCTCTGTACTATGTTGCTATGTACATATGGCTGTGATGCATGAGTGCTTGTGTAGGCGGGTTAACTTACTACTGTGTTTATTTTGCATCTTCTGATTTAAAGTTTAACTATGTGGCTGTTTTGTGAGAGACTGTCAGTGTTATCTGTGTTTACATGGGTACTCATGCATGGCTGAGTGGATGTAGAAGAATATTTACTATAACATGTCTTTAGCCTGACATATTGTTTTCTTTCCTTTTTTACTTTTGAAGTGGCTGCTGTCCATGTCTTTGTTTCAAATAAATACTTGCAAGTTAGGAAGCCAGCACTAATATGGGGAGATGAAACCCGATTGCATTCTGACTGTAATGGTTTGGTATCTTAGTCTGAAAAAATGTATAGTTTTTAATCTTGGTATGTCTGCAGCTATGTACACTGCAGTTATGATAACTATTGATTGCTTTTCATCGGACACGTTTATAGTTCCATTGTGATCATTAACATATTTGACTAATCTAGTGTTGTTGTTACACGTACTTTATCTTTGGATTATCTTCTTACTAATAAAAATATAATGAGGCATGGGTGTAGATGGACATACTTATTATAGTTAAGTCCATACATTTTTTCTGATTGTCTCAGAAACTTTATAGTTTTAAGGTTTAGAATGGTTAGACCTGACCAAACTGTGTAGAGTGCAAAATATACCTACCTGATAGAAATGCACCACTAAAAATAACATTTCATGGTTATAAGTGGCAATAGTTGAACATGTGTGCCTTTCTGAAGTTTTAAGGGCAGATTTTTGAGTATATTTTTAAGTGGTAGCTAGCTGGGTGGTGTATGGACAAATTTATGATGTCTGAGCACAAAATATTGAATTCTGGCCACTCTGCTATACACACACACACACACACACACACACACGCACACACACACGCACACACACACAAACATTTGAAGTTTGAACTAAATGTATCTGCTAGTAAATTGCCTATGTCTAGGAATTTAAAATCATTTACTATTATTTCTGTGCAGTATTGCAAATTGTTTCTGAGGTTTTTAGCATAGTTAAAGAAGGTTTTCTGGTTACCCTTCACCTAGTTGGTTATTTTTTACCTCATATCTGGCTTTGATTGATTTGATCAGGGTAACGAGCTACCTATTAAGTTTAGCAAGAGTGTCTTTAGCATCTCGAGAGTTAAATTTATTTTTGCAAGCAATATGTTTTCTTTTATTACAGAGCCTGTTTATATTTGGGTTTGACTAAATGGAAGTATTCTTAAATGTGGCTTTCTGTTTACTTCAGAGGGGGATAGATGTGTCTATGCAGCTATTTGCATGTGCATAGGATTTGACAGTAAAGGATTCCACATAATTCAGGCCATCGCTTAGTTTTAGTAGATTAACCTTAGCATAATCTCTGAAAATAGAGTTATTGGAAAATGCTTTTGGCTTCAGTCTTCTAATGAATGTGATTGATTTGTGATCCAGTTTAACCAGGGAGGAAGTGGCAGTTGGTGGACACCAAAATTGTCCCATATTGTTAATGACCAAGTCCAGGATTTTTTCACTCTTGTTTGGGTACAGACTAACTGATTCAGATATCTTGTATTGATGAAATCCAGAACTGTCTGGGAATACATACTCAAGGATATACAAGTTTCCCAGTTAATGGAGGAGTAGTTGATTGAAGTCTCCTAGAATAATGGTGTTGACTTAATGCATAGGGAAGGACACCATATTAGGTAGGAGATATGGACTGATGCGGTACATAGAGGGGACCTATAGTTAGGTATGACACAGTAAGGAGTTTTGTTAATGCTAAGTTGGATGTAGAGGAATTCCACATCATTATCTCACCTAGCAAGTCTGGAGATGAATTGTTCTTTAAGAATATGTAGACACCATCACCATTTTATCTATGGTGGTAGGCCTGAAGTTGTGGCAGGTATTGAAATTCTACATTAATGGAGTGCTGTCATTGGTCTTGAACTAAGTCTCTGTGATGATGCATATATATATATGTTTTCCAGGGGAAGGTGTGCTTTTAAGGAGTGGACTTTTTAGCTTAGGCTCTGAAAAGGAAATTGGTTATTTTCTAATTCGTGTAGCTATAAAAGTCAGTATAAAAACTGTAAAAGTTTCTGAATGCAAACATACTATTTGTTAAAGCAGCATCATGGTAGGGAATACTTCAGTACAGTGAGATTCAACTATATACATAGCCATGGGTTCCTTTATACCTTTCTGTCAAAAAAAAAAAAACATCAAGTTCACACAGAATTTAAAGTTGTAACTTTGACAAAATCTATTTATTTACATTGTCAAGGCTGGAATGAGTAAACACTGTAAAAATATGTAGAAAGGAAAACAGTTTGACAAATTCTCTAAGCGAGGCATACCCCTCAGCTGTCCATTTTTGCAGAATGTCTAGATTTTTGCCCCATATTCCTCCTAAAAAGGATTAAAGTTGCTAAATAGTTTTAGACATCATATTCTTTAGAAAAATGCATACCAACACAAATCCTGTTATTCTAGCAATTTTATAAGTTCATGAAAGCAATATTTATAATCTGTCCCTGTTTATTTAAAGCTTTGTCCAGATTTGTTGCACTAAGAAGTTGAGGTGTGTGTGTGTGTGTGTGTGTGTGTGTGTGTGTGTGTGTGTGTGTGTGTGTGTGTGTGTGTGTGTCTGTGTGTGTGACAGACAGTCAGAGAGACAAAGAGAGAAATGCCCTAGTTGGATGTAGCAGGTGGAATTTATTTTCAAGTACATTTTCAAGGAATTGCGTGGGTGGAGGGGGTGGGGCTGCATAGCCGGGGCTCTGGGTTTGCACCCCCCTGCAAAACATCCTGAGGGCTCCCTTGCATGAAAGAGGGTCTAAATATATGAAGTATAATTTATTTAACAAGAATCCAGATCATTCAGTTAAAAAGGAAAATATATATATATGATTTCTAAATGGTACAAAGTCTCTGGCTCACAGCACTGTCACTGCAGGTAAATAAGCAAAAGCACATCCTTATATGTGAAGTGACTCCTATAAAGAGGTCACCTTCCCTAAAGTTCGCTACAGTAACCCTTAAGGAAATATGCATGAACCATAATGACCAGTCCTTTTCACAATATCCACAATCCAACACATCTTTAAAACTGAAAACTGCTATAAGACACTGTGGGTACATGGATTCACTCTTTATTCATGTTACAGCCATACACAACAAGTTAGGAACCATATATAGCTATTTTCTATAGCACTATTATCTACTACATGCCACCTTTTCCTTTTATTAAATGACTTTCAGAAATAATTAAATTACATTTCAATTTTGTGGCATTTAGAGTTATGGAACTGCATTATTAAGTAAGCTATATTTGTAAAAAAAAAAAAAAAAAACTAAAACAGAGAGAGAAATATAGACCATCCCTGGTGATAAGGTCTAGACTATCAATCATTGTTTCCCATGATGATACAAATTGGATTATCCTGGAATGACAGCAGTTATTTAGCCAGTTGATAATATCATTTTGTTCTGTAATTGTGACAGCATTCTCAGAGATATTAACATAATGCTCAAAACAAGCATCTGTCATGCTTTGGGCATATACATTGTAAACTCAAGCATATCTTCCTGAGTCTCCTGTTGGGTATAACATTTAAGGTAATTTACTCTGATGTGTGCAACTAGAAGGTCCTGCTAATCTTTGGGGTGGAGGAGGCCCAAAAGCTCTCATCATGTCATGAGCCCTGACATCAGAGAGAGAAAAACAGAGAAAAGGAGAGAGAGAGGGTGAGGGGGGGGGGGTGGAGACAGCTGACCACAATTCTCTCCTTGCTCACTCTGGCATGTGTAACAAAAATTTGTTGACTATTGAGAAACCCATTGTTAATACGACGTTGTGTGTGGCCACAGATTCTGGAAAACTTAAAAACTTATGCATGTAGATTTGGATCCAGAGCAATTCCTCTTAGCTGTAGGGAAAGGTGAAGGTGGCAGTTATTTATTTAATTACAGTTTGTTTACTGAGATAGTCCTTTGAGCCAAGAAGAGCCCATTTTCAGTGGATGCCCGGGGAGAAAACCTCCGTAAACAGTATACAAACTGAAAAATTAACATACAGTCCCCGGTATTCATGAAGCTCGGCACAAGGACGGTGTTAGCCTTGCGCTGACCGTGTGGCGTAGAGATGGCGCAACAGCACCACATGCATATTAATGAAGGCACGCTGCCATAACGGTCACATGCATAGGAAATGTGTACGAGTGCAGGGGGTGTGTCCAAGCACTGCACAGAGGTGTGAACATGTTGGCTGCATACTCGCAACCTAAAATGCTGACTAGTAGAGCCTGCTTCTAATAGTAATTACTCCTGTCAGTGTCCATGGATACTAAAATGTATGCAAAGCATACAAGGCATCATTGCGAACACCACAATAAGAAGTAAACACAAAGCAACATAGCTGAATATTGAGTCCCCATCCCTCGAACAAAGATATTTAAAACCCGTGCCCATATTCCATTGTAGTATCGCTAGTTATACCAAGTGGAAATGAAACGCATCATGTTAGCGTGCCGCCAATTGCCAGCCTAGCCCAATGGTTTGGGTTACCACCTGTCCTACATTGTGAGGGACAGTCCCCCTCTAGGCAGGTGTGTCCATACCAAAATCATAATAAATGTGAAATGTCCTGCGATAGTAGGACATAATTATGTCCCATATGTTATGTAATAGTCCCATACAGTACGTATGTCCATATATAAAATACCTATATGTTACAAGAAACAGAATAAGCAAGTAAACAAAACAGAATAACCAACTACACCGCTACAACAATAAAGCTTATATGTAGGCATGAAACAAAAGTACTATCCTTTGTAATGACCGTGGGTATGTGTTGGCCTGTAAACTCAGATGCGTACCACAAAAATGTCCCATCCAGGTCATATGAAAAGGTGGCAATCCTACCAATGATTAGAGCATTCACCCAATATCTGCCCATTCGCGGTCCAAGTCATCCTTGTCAGGACGGCCCATAGATGAATGGGTATTACCCGGGTCTACCTACCATGTCATGAAAGATAAGTATTTGAGAGTACCTATGTGGGTGAAGTACAGCATGTGGATGATCTGAAATGTTAGTGTAGACCTCACAACCATATTGGTCCCAGAGATATGTATTGTACGCAATGTGTTCTGTTGACTGTGCCATTGGCCATCAACTAGAGAAGGGAAGAATGTTGTTTGTGGAATATGGGGGTGGGGGGTAACGGATAATGTAATAACTCACCAAGGGGAGACTGGGTTGGATGCACAATAGGTGAACTGGAGGTCTACGAGGGAGCAGTGGGTGAATCAGGAAGATAACCAAAGAACAAATATACACATCCGCAATACAATCCCATAAACATGTAAACATTAAAATGTGCGATACACATGTACAGAAATGTTACCTGCACATACCCACCTGATGGTCTGGCCTGAACTGAGCCAACCAACCCCAACACACCTGGATACATAATTGAATACCCATCATCCCCTTCACAGCATACCCCCCCTCTTCCTGAATGTCCTCCAAAACCAGCCATACTCGGGCTGCTAGATAGGCGCGGCCATATCTGCACATAGTGACCCCTACCCATATCTAGTAGGCAGTCTCACCCTAGGTAGTCTCAGGATTGCAAACTATGTATCCCTTGCATGTATAACCCTACCTTACAGCTGTAAAGCAAAGATGGTCATCGGTCCCCACAATTTTTGGATATCCCTCATGGGATATGTATCTGTTCTAAGCATTAGACTTGGTGTCACGACACAATGTCCAGTCCTGTATACATCTGGACACAAGTTGAATGAGCAGTAGTTGTCCACAAGACTGCTCAGCCTCCAACCGGTCCTGCAGAACCTATGACTCGGGATTAAACACCTGCCCGTGATGCATGTCTCCCCATGTGCATTATCGGGAATATATACCTTACAAATTCGCATAGTGGCCATCAGATATAGGGTGCTTAAGGCACTTTAAAGCAGACATAAGTAGGGTTACCACCTGCCCATCCTTGTGAGGGATTAAACACCTGACCGTGAAGCACGTCTCCCCATGTGCATTATCTGGAATATATACCTTACATATTTTTATAGTGGCAGTCAGATATAGGGTGCTTAAGGCGCTGTAAAGCAGATGAAAGTAGGGTTACCACCTGCCCCACCTTGTGAGGGACAGTCCCTTTTTGGGCAGTTGTGTCCAGACCAAATATAATACAATGGCAAATGTCCTGTGATTGTAGGAAATATGTCCCATATTTCATCTAACAGTTGCATAAAACAGCTATTTATGTAAAATACTCAAAGTTACAAGAAACAGATTAAGCAAACAAACAGCTACAAGAATAAGTGTTCATTTAGGCAAATAAGTAAAGTTCTAACCTTTGTACTGACCATGGGTATGTGCCGGCCTGTAAAATCTGATGTGTGTCCCAAAAATGCCCCACTTTGGCCATATGAAAAGGTGGCAACACAAGACGTAAGTGGGTATGCAAGCATGTATGCGTCACGGTAGGTGGCGGTGATTCAATGGTATGGGAAATGTAAATGAGCATGTAGGTGTATGTGCCAGGACTATAGGCTTTGGAGGTCTGAATATCCTCGGAGTGAGTCAACATGCGGCACGAGTCCAGAGCAGTAGGTAAATAAATGCCTGCTGTGTAAGTGAAGTGATGAGGCGTGTTTTCAGGTAACTATGCACCATGGGTATACATATAAATGGGGCAGAACACCAATAGTGTACTGGTTAGAGCATCTGCCTAACGAAAAGGCATTCACGGTTCAAGGTTGACAATAGCACATATCATTTTCCTTGTGGAATGGATGTTGCTCTGCTGTAAAGCCGACATTTAAACATGTAAAGGTGAACATGTGTATCGCATGGGACTATTAACCAGATCCTTTCAATCAAAGTGGTATTGTCATAATGTATAAGGCACAAATAAGCACAAATAAGTGACAGTAAACATATGTAATGCACAGTAAGCATAGGCGAGTGTGCCTGCGAGGGTGTAAGCAACTCCCAGCATAGGAAATGTATGTTTGTATGTACAGATGTAATATATACACATATATATATATAGTATATATATATATATATATATATATATATATATATATATATATATATATATATACACACACACACACACACACACACACACACACACACACACACACACTATGTGTGTATAGATATATATCTACATACATGAGAAATATATATATATATATATATATATATATATATATATATATAGATATAGATATATACAAGGACTGGACGTTGTAACAGTAAAGCATACACAAGGGATGTGAAAGGAATCAAGAGCAATGTTGGTATTATAAAGTGCTTTCAGCTTATGTCATAAAAAGCTGCCCAGGATTGAACAGTGCACCGCTACTCACACCACAGGCAGGGTTTTACCAGTGGGAGTAACTTCGTTGAAATGCTAGGTCTACTTTACACACAGACGGAATGTAGTCCCCTGCTGGAACCTCCAAAATTGGAAAGCGCAAATGGTCGTATTCCTTAACCCCAAGAAAGGCACGCATATGCAAATATACATGGCGGGAGACCCTGTGAATACACGTGGCAGGACAGAATGTGTGTAGGGCCCCAAAAGCTGTGGAGAGGGAAATGTGTAAAGGTGTGTCATGGCTGCGATAACAAGTGGATAATGGATGTTATGCATGTAAATTTAACACGGGTGGGGTGGAGGAACTATGGGTATGCAAGTATGGATCCAGGCATGTCAGGGTTGGATGGGCCAGTTCTAATGGATCGCCCCGTGGAGGTCAGCTAGGTCGTAATAGGTATATATGCATACTCACATGCAGGCAACAATATATGTTGAAGTACAAATTCTGTAACACATGCATTCCATTTGTTGAAATAAATAACAAGAATGTGCCCATACAAACATCGACAGTACATGGAATAATAGGCTGTGCAGAAGAGGGATGGGTCGAATCACACTATCACATTCCAATTACCATCGGTAATCTGTACAGGGACATATAGCGACATCTGTCTGCTGTATAACGTGCTACATATTTATTTATTTATTTATTTATTTATTTATTTATCTATATATATAACAGCAAGATATGAATATACATGTATGAATACATATGCAGATATGTCTGTATATATTAATGTAAAAAGATATATATATATATATATATATATATATATGTTACAGTAAATATACACATGTATATACCTAGGTTATGTTACAACAGTTACGGGTAACATGTTTAGACTGAGCATATGTTGGTGGGAGGTCCAATCAACAAACGTCTACTTACCACCCCCCCAGCTAGGCCGGTGAGACATACAGACACATAATAAAGCTAAATACAACACTGCTTCCCAGGTCACCGGCAGGAAACTACCAGTGTGAGAGATCTACAAGGTCTACACTTTAAACATGGACAGCAACATCCCTTGTGGGACACCAAAAATTTGGTACTTCCAACCAATGGGGCAACACAATTACGACCAGGATGTAGCTGTACACGGAACAGTAGGTTGTGCATGCCTGATAACACATGGGTTGACACAACGTACGACATGTGTTCCGACAGGGGGAGAGTGGGCAGTGTGTAGGGGTGTGTTCATATCCCACCTGAATCCACATGCGCCCACAGTAAGGATGAGTGCTGTAGAGTAGTGGCAGGTGGGGGAACTATGGGTATGCAATTATGGGGCTAGGGGTACAGGTGTTGGCTGGCAAACACGTATTAGGACCGCCCCGTAGATGTAAGTAATATTCTGATGTGGGTATAGCAGACACCCATACCTCCCAAACTGTAAGAGCACATCTACTGGACAGTCTGTAAACCATTGGGGGAATACATAGGGACCATATCATTGAACTGTCCCCGATTACCAGAGACGTCCGTGATTATGAATCAGAATCTTAACACAGTCCCAACTAAACCATCCTAGAACTAGTGATATTAGGAGGAAAGGTGGCGGAATACACATAATGAATAATGACAATATGTAAGAGTCATAAACTGCATGCACCTCAGACAATGTGTATGAATACATATGTGCTCTGTGTCCATCAATGTGTCAGGTTAATAGCAACAACCTTCTAAATGTGACCCTGAGGTCATTATGCAGTGTCCCTGATTCAGTGTTTATTCTTCCCCATTCGTATGAGGGGTCTGATAGTGAGAGAAAGCGCATGTTCCGCCGACTACCTTAGAAAGTTGATAGAATAATAGGTTTGGGGTTACCACCTGTCCACCTTTACTAGGGACACTCCCCTGTGGGCAGTTGTGTCCTGCATAATAACTGTAATTAGGGCAAATGTACTGTGATTTAGGGCAAAGACTACCTATATTGTCTGTAGTAGTAGCATAAAACAATTATGTTCCTCTGAAGCACCTACATGTTATAGGTAACAGTATAAGCAACTATAATGCTACAAGAGTAACCTTTTATTTAGGCAAAACAGTGAAGTACACCCCTTTCTACTGGCTGTGGGTGTGTTGCCCTGCAAAGTCTGACGTCTCTACATACAGGTCCTATAGGGTTGCCACCTTTCCAAATGGCCAGAGTGGGACATGTTCTGTAGAAATGTCAGACATTCCAGGACTAAACATACCTACAACCTTGCAAAGTACAGGATTACACTTATTTGCACAAATAAAAGCATAATCTAGTTTCATTTGAATTGCTTATGCTACTTCACATAACATATGGAAGTGTCATATATAAAATAACTGTTGTATGCAATTATTAATGAAATGTAGAATATAATAATGTCCTGTAATCTGGACATGTGCTATGTCTTGATTATTTTCACACTGTCCCTCGCAAAGTGGGAGAGGTGGTAACCCTAAAGTCCTACCTTGGCCAATTGAGAAGGTGGCAAACCTATAATAGGTATGCGGTAGCATGACCCGTCCGACGGATGTGGCTACCACATCCCAACTACTTATTTGTAATGCAGGTTCTCAGTTCCTATGTATCAGCCAGATGGGAGCAGAGTGTATGCGGAACACAGAAATATGGTTAATTCACTGAACAGGCCGCTGATTCCGTATAATCGAACGCCATGCCGTCGCCTAATGGGCAGCCATTCCCGATACTGTAGTCATGTAGTCCGATGTAATAGGCATTACAAGGTGGGAGCAGATTGTAAGAGGAACACACAATTATGAATGATTCACCGGACAGGCCACTGATTCCATACAGTCGAAAGCCATGCAGTCCCCTAATGGGCAGCCATTCCCAATACTGTAGTCAGGAGTGGCCTTAGGTCAACTGGTGCTGCAGGCAGAGGGCACAACAGCCCCCCCACCACACCACCCAGTGTCCCCATCCTGGTCTACCTACACCAAATAAATACTGGTAAAGTGCACCCACTAAAGCGGTGCCCTAGGCGGCCACTTAGTTGGCCTATGCCTAAGGTCGGCTATGACTGTAGTCATGTAGTCCAATGTGATAGGCATCACAAGGTATGCCTAAGAGGAACACATGAATATGAATGATTCTCTGGACAGGCCGCTAATTCTGTACAGTCGAACACCATGCAGTCACCTAATAGGCAGCTGATTCCGATACTGTATTCATGTATTCTGATGTAATAGGCATCACAAGGTGGAAGCACATTGTATGAGGTACACACAAATATGATTGTGCCACTGGACAGGCCACTGATTCCGTACAGTTGAACGTGATGCCGTCGCCTAATGGGTGGCCAGTCCCAATACTGGAGTCATGTAGTATGATGTAATAGGCATCACAAGGTAATATTGTGGTCCTCGCTCACACACAGGGGTGTGAGTGACAGATGCAAGCACCAATGCAAGCACCAATGCCGGTGCATTAGCAAGTGTGGGATCTAGCGGGTGTAAGCGTGTTTGGCTACCAGTATGCGAGTATTGCATTGGTTAAGCTAATCGAGCATAAGAGGCTGTAACCAGAGGATATCATACAGCGCAGTCATTCAACAGTATAGGAATGTATCCCATCATGTAGATGTACATGTGAGTGTTTATGTCCAGCATATAGGTACATACATATATAGAGATGTATCAGGGACATACCATGTGGCAACAAAGCATTACAAACGAATGAAACGGGAAACACCAGCAACGCCTGTATTATGTAGTGGTGTTGCTCTATGTGATCACAAGACTCCCTCAGACAGGCATGTGTCAGTCATACACGCAAATAGTTGTACATTGCCCGTATACATCACTCTGTGCATGTAATGTACATTAACACAACAGTACCTGTCCAATCGTTATGTGTGAACAGTACTCCTGCAATGTGCTGTGTGCAACATCATCATCATGATAAAGGTAAATGGGGTAACCATAGCGGGACCGGTAGTATTTTGTGTACAATGGGGTCATCCTCCTCACATGTACCTGGACCATGTAGGAGTGATGCGCATACCAGGACCTTGCACCTGAGGGACAGTGGTGAGGATAACAGTAGTATGTTATGATGCATATTACAAGGGTTTAATGTGTCCAGTGGGCACGTGTGTGTAATGGACAGCTATGTATAGGGCAGATGGTGCCTAGGAGCTGAATGACCTTATTTGTCCGTAGGTGAGGGTCAGATGTTGAGGAAGGAGTGTAGGTATGGCCATGGCAGATAGGTAGGAGCACAGAAATGACCGCATACAGGGTTGGTATATGACACATGTGGGGGGATACACCCTGGATGGGGATGGGTCTTTGGCATTCAAAAGCCCATGGGAACAGTGGGACGGAGGTCTCCAGCCATGGGCAACTGTCACTGCACCCACACAGCTGCAAAGGAGGCAGTGCTGGGGGCTGTCCAGGAGAGGCAGCATCACCCTGTAAATGTGACACTCTGCCCTTGAACTGGCGTATCTGGCTTTGTAACCCCTTAGGGAGCCACCTATGCAACATGTCCAGGACTGCACAACAGCAGATATGTACCTGTCTGGTCCCGCTCCCAAGGGGGACATGCTCAGTCCTCAGTGGTGGTACCACCAGAAGGAGGTGCAGAGCCAACAGAGGTTGATGTTAATGGCTGGGCCACAGATGTGCTAGTGCCCGGTGCCATGGTCAGCTGAAGTGGGACAGGAGGATTTGCCAGGACCTACCAACCCATTCAGCCTATGGTGTTCTGTTTTAAACCCATATATGGCTTAGTGATAGACAACAGCAAACAGGATTACCTATGACAGTATGCATAGATATCACCAGCAACCCAACACAGCAGATGGTATACATTTGCAGAGGGAGCACAACACATGCATATATACCGCATGGCAACTGTACAATGTGTAGTAGACGTGTGACCGCAGCTATGAACAGTTGCCCATCATTGGCTTGTCACTGGGAATCCCACATAGTGTCAGTCATACCACTGTCTTATGTGACACATGTCCAGTCAGGGATGCGATGGCAGTAACACATCCCTATCATCATGTACTGTCTGCAATCCCCACACCATGATTCTGCTGTGCACAGAAGTGTGTTCAGTGTGTAACACAGGAAACAAATTGTTGCATACACTGACCTGTTCACAGATGGCAATACAGATAAGGTTCTCTCATGAACAGAGTACTGTCATGTCTGTATTTTAACATGCAGAATAGTCATTACCACACACAGGTTAAACAGGCAGTAGTCTCAATGCAGCATAGCTACACTTACATGCTGTAGTTGTGTGGCACATCACCCTCCTGTCATTAGGCTATTTCCCACTGTGGAAAATGATTGAGGTACATCCAGAAGGAGGTGCAGAGCCAACAGAGGTTGATGTTAATGGCTGGGCCACAGATGTGCTAGTGCCCGGTGCCATGGTCAGCTGAAGTGGGACAGGAGGATTTGCCAGGACCTACCAACCCATTCAGCCTATGGTGTTCTGTTTTAAACCCATATATGGCTTAGTGATAGACAACAGCAAACAGGATTACCTATGACAGTATGCATAGATATCACCAGCAACCCAACACAGCAGATGGTATACATTTGCAGAGGGAGCACAACACATGCATATATACCGCATGGCAACTGTACAATGTGTAGTAGACGTGTGACCGCAGCTATGAACAGTTGCCCATCATTGGCTTGTCACTGGGAATCCCACATAGTGTCAGTCATACCACTGTCTTATGTGACACATGTCCAGTCAGGGATGCGATGGCAGTAACACATCCCTATCATCATGTACTGTCTGCAATCCCCACACCATGATTCTGCTGTGCACAGAAGTGTGTTCAGTGTGTAACACAGGAAACAAATTGTTGCATACACTGACCTGTTCACAGATGGCAATACAGATAAGGTTCTCTCATGAACAGAGTACTGTCATGTCTGTATTTTAACATGCAGAATAGTCATTACCACACACAGGTTAAACAGGCAGTAGTCTCAATGCAGCATAGCTACACTTACATGCTGTAGTTGTGTGGCACATCACCCTCCTGTCATTAGGCTATTTCCCACTGTGGAAAATGATTGAGGTACATCCAGATATCATCTGCGATGCCGTGTCAGAACACCACATCCAGGTACCACTCACAGTGACTGTCCTGGCCAGATAATAACATGTTTCCCTAGATAGTGTACTGTGTTTATCATGCAGATGGCTATGGGAACACCATCACAGCTGTACCACATGCAATCAGCTACAGGAGGACTGCAATAGGTGCAGAGGCCATCACCTGACCATTTCCATCTGTTACAATACACATGCTGCTGCTGTGCAGGTGTACACCTTCACATCCACCAGAAAGTGTGTGTGCGGGACAGGCCATGTACACCAGGGAAGGGCTTGGAGACTTAACCTTAAGCATCATCTGCCACACGCTGAATAGTACAGGGGCAAACCCCTGACTACTCATTACTATTACATGTGCATGACATTACTACATGTGCCACAGAGGCGGCATGTTGCAGTGCTGTAAGAACATGTGTGTAGGTGAGTGTGTGCCATCTGCAACAGATATAGTAGATATACATTAGGGGTTGCACACATGTCAGTCCATGTGAATGGATGCCATTGTCACCACAACCACACTCTAATGGACACTCATTGACACCTTTGCCAGGGCAGCAAATACACAATGTAACTATTAGTTTGCCACATTGCAGTAATGCATAGGACCACATGCACCACAGGCGATATCTGGAGGTTCTATGGGCTAGGGCATGTGAAAGTGCTTGACAACTGTTGGTATGCCAATGAGGTTTATACTGGGAGAGACTGTGGTTGGGAGCATCACGCAGACACAGGGTGCCAGTACTGTCATGTAGGTATGCATTGCTCCATGGGTGTGTAGTGTTTGGCTGTGCAAGATGGCAGTACAAGGCTGGGTGAGGGGTAATCCTTGCCATTGCCTCACCCAACAATGGTGTGCAGTGCAGGGGTGTAGTGTCTGCAATGTCCCACACAGATGGGTACTGCATTATCTGGCCTGACATCCTGGTTACCAATGTGTAGGGCCATAGCTTGCAATGCATGCCATGTCCGTGTTTGATAGTCCTTCACGTGGACATTGTCTGGGATGTGCATGCCCCACAATACTGTACAGTGACATGTACAGGTGTACCTGGTTTGGCAGACACATGTGGTGTACACAGCCTGTTATACCCCGATATGTCAATACTGGCCTGGTGTGGCGAAACCTGCTTATAGTAAGCAGGTCGGCCCTGCACCTGCATGGATAGAATGGACAGGTATTCCGTGGTGTCACTGGCATTGGTCCATACAGGGCACATGTGTACAGCATTGTCTGGCCTTAGTGGATCACATATGATGGCACCACATATGTTGCAGCCATTCAGTGTGGAACATAGTGAAGGCACAATGTCTGCATATATGTGCCTATTGTACCGCTGTACAGTGTGCCATGTCCTCTGCAGGCCACTGCGGTCAAACCATGCCTACTATCTGCCCTCAATGTGCATATTACTAGCAACATAGTGGGATATCCTAGGCAAGGTTGTATGTGCATGGCACATGGGTGCGGGACATATACCGGGTACTAGTAGGGCTGCATACTCAGTTCACCAGCCCTTTTACTAGATGTATGGGTATGGCTTGCCAACACAGTGCCGTGGCTGACTGACAGCTGTACTCCTCGTGAGGTGGCCAATGTGTCATAAGATGGATACTATATAAGAAAACTACAAAACCCATTCCCAAACATGTCCAATGGTAAGACAATCACGGCCACCGCTACACAGGCTCTGACAGACAAACACACACTTGCCATGTCCTGTATACAAACCCCTACCGTATCACACTGCAGCAACACACATTTAGGGCACATGCTACAGTGAATACTAGAAAGCAAATAAAACAACAAAAGGAGACGGCAGAGCAATATGCTCAATACCGTTCATTCCAAATTAGTAATTCATGTAGAAGGTACACTTTTCGTGTAACAGCAATATATAACCCTCAAACGGCAGTCTTCACTTCACCAAAAGATATATTCCAAATGAGAATGAATTCAATCTAGTTTATTAACACATAGAATGGCAAGCGCTTTCACCATATAGGCTTCCTCAGGCCAAATATAATGAACTTTCAATGAAATGCTTAAGTACTCTAAACACTGGTGACATCGCTTCCTCTCTTTCAATTAAAATCAATTAAAACGTATAATTTAAATAATTAAATATAAAAACTTAAATGTAAGACATTCATATAATTCTGTAATTTAACCATCCCAATAAATAAATACAATTAAATATCAGATCTGTATAACAATTATAAAACAAGAGCATTATACAAAACAGATGTGGACACAATAATGTAATTAACACCGGTAAATATTAATCTCTGAATATATTACCTTTAAAACAAGATTAATTAAATGAATGTTGAAATGATATGTACAATTGTAACTACTCCTATCAGACTACTTTCAAAGGGTCAAGGTCTTTATTAACTCCAGGGTATCATCTTAACAATACCATGATATTCATTTTGCAGTAATTCCAACATTCCCTTCTAATTGGGTTACTACTCTATAACTTTATAAAGGTAAGGTACTGTCATTACTGTTTAAAGATCTTCTAAGAATTACCTCTATTTCTTTGCTCTCTTATCCTCACTTTCACTTCTATAGTGCCAATACTTGATACTTGCAATCAACTATGCAGGTAAACAAATGTGAAGTTTAAAATTGGCTATCGAAAATAATCGTTATAACTGGTTACTTACTACTTGCAATCTTTATTCACTGTGCACTAAATGTTGCAAGCTAAGTTCTTGATTATCGCTTAATTTGCAACTCTGGATCGAAAACATCCTATAAGTTAACGATTTTCAAGAACTTAGTTATACCTATCCCACAAAATCTTTTCACTTTAAAATGTTCTAGTCTTTGAACCTAATTGTTACTATTGGTTACATACACCTTTAGTCATCTTCATTTATATATATCTGGTTTAACCAAATTTCAATAATTCGGTTGTACATAAGTGTGCCAACCTTGTATACACACCACCTGATGAACCTTTGTAACCTTTTGCTTTACTCCTCTTCATTTATTTTATTAAATGTAAAACTAAGTTCCTAATTACGGATTAGAGGACCCTCATCTTGTCTAGAATATTCCTAAAACTTTGGTATCTGCTGGCCATTACTCATCTTTTATTTTTAACATCTCATCAAGAGTCCATCGGCATTCTAAAACACCCTATAGAACTTCTGTTTAGATGCAATCATAGTATTGGATTATGGTTAATGCATTACTGCTTTCAAGTCCCATTTTCTTACAGACTGTAAAAGAAAAGATTTCCACAAGACAAATCTAAAAACCTTTTTAGATCCCAATTAGTAATTCAATTCTGTTAAGCCATTCACTGTTGGAGTCCAACCTATAAACCAAGCCATGCATACTGTCCAAACGGTTATGAAATTAAAAATTTTTTAAGACTTTATAAACTCGTTCTCTAGTTAGCCATACTGATTCCGTAGTTTGCAAAGACCCATACATCCATCCCTTTCATTAAACTGGTATATAAATCTATTTATACATGACTTTTTTACTTGCAATCTCATGTTATAGGCATTCCAGTTGCTTGAAGTCATTCAATAATACTCATTTCTTATCTGGCTCATTGTTCAAATTGGAATCATGGTTCTAACAATCTCTCCTTTCATGTTTCATGGGGTTTCAGGCTTTTAGGATCTTGGGTTCCTTCTATAACAGTTCTAGTTCTCCTAATTGTTCCAATAATGATTGCGTATAAATTCTCCTGCAATATTGATTAGGGATTTCACTATTATGATTTGGGACTTTAAAATGGTATATTACGTTATTCCGCATATTTTACACATGTTATTTCTATAGGTTCCCTTTAATGTGCTTAAAACTATACTAGGTCATTCTTTTTTGGTGACCTATGTTTAGAAAGTGTTCATTAACATGTTATTCTATTACTATTCCACAGTGTCATATGCCACTGTTCCAAAAGCGCTACTATATAAGTTTGGATCATTTGTTTTTAAATAGTGTTATAATGCCTTCCATCTTAAGTTCGCTTTAATTGACATCTCATGATCTTCCGTATTACAAATTGTACATCGTTGGAGGTATAATGAATCCTTTTTCTAAAATAGTGTATTTTGTCAATGTCATTTGAAAAGTCAGTTTAAATTTGTACTTTCCACATTTCTTAAGGGCCTAAATGTGATATCTGGCTATTGTTATAAAGGCTCTGCTTTACGTCCTTCCTCCTTCGATAATTGTATGGGAAATGTCCAATCATATCCCCAGATAGATCCTTCTTATATATGGCCTCAATCTCTTTTGCTAAATTTTTATGTCCTGGATTGAAGGTTCCTTTCTTACTGGATGATCTGTTGGTAAGTGCCATCTCATTGGCTGGATCCATTTTTTTAGATGTACTTTTCTAATCATTTCCTTTCCACAAGGGTTGTTAGAAGATTCTAGTTTTAAATTTCTTTCTATTAAACTTTCTAATGTTAAAACCATTTGGGTGCATACACTTATCACAGTCAGATACAATTTCAATTTTTCACTTCGGTGTTTACTTATTTCTGTGTTAAGTTTAGTTCACTATAAAGCCTAATTCGTATGCCTTGGCCAAATCTGCCTTCTTAATCAATAGTGTCCTGTCTTAATTTGTTTAGTTTTAATTTTTTCATAGAATAAACTTGTCTTAGTTTTTAAATGTTTTTTCATTCTGATGCCTAATTCTCAAAAATGTTTTTGATCTATTTCCCCTGATTTCTTGGTAATTTTTAACAACTTTTTTATAAAATAAATGGTTCTAATTTTCATTTGTTTTTTCAAAGCAAACTCGATAGATTTAAATAATGTACTTGAAATCCAAGCCTTGACTTTCTTCGGAAAATTCAAATTCTATAACTGCATGCGTTTCATCTTATTAAATCCATTTCCATTTGGTAAAAAAGTAACAACCGTAGTGCATCCTAACAAGCCTCTGTTATTGTTCGTGCAATGCTATTAACGAATTTTCTCAGCCTGTAAGTTTATTTAAATTGCTGTTTTATGAGTTAGTCAAACCGCTATCATTAGCAACCGTACCAACAATAATGTGTAGTTACAGTATAATATCGAAATTCTCTCGCTGAATTCTACCAACCTTCGTATTTTATCGGGTTTGATGCATAACCAGATCATTGTCATCCAAATCAATTCATGAGAGTACTTTGTAAACAAAAATATACTCAATGAGTCTTCATTCACCAAAATAGTAATAAAATAAAGAATCAAGCATTATGAACCATACTCAGCAAATTTATCATATAGGTCAGGCCAAATTATGAACTTTAATATATGCTTCAAATGCTGTATTCAATTACAAAATATTTCTAATTGAAATGAATTAAACATATTTAAAAATAAATAAAACTTAAATAATAGTTCCATAAGTCTGAATTAACATTTCCAATAAAAATCAATATTTAAATCAAGTATAACATTCTAAAATCAAAAAACTAACCTCAAAACTTAAGTTGAGATAAAATGCTAATAACACCTGTGAAATATTCATAATCTTCAATTAATCCCTTAAAACTATATTAAATGTAAAACATTATGAATGTAATAATACATTTAAAAGATGAAATTAAAGCTATATTATATTAACCCGTTGTAAATAGTCCTCTTAAGTATGTTTCCCTTTCAACACAAAATTAAATTAATGTGCTTGAAATTCAATCTGTTACTAAATTTGCTACATTCACAGTTACTTTCAAATGTTTAAGAGTATATACATTAGTCAGAGTATAATATACCCAAACTATATTCATATCTTAAAGCTCTTATAACTCAAATTTCTGATATGTTAATACTTTGACTAATTAATGGGCTAAGAATCGTCTAGTCCGGTCTGAAGCCATTCCTAATATCGACCTTATTTGCACTCTTTCCTTAATCCCTCTTCATATTGGTTAATCTTCACTAATAAATCTAACCTATGGCCGTAGCTCATAATTTCAAAGTGCTTAATCGAAATTAAACTTATTAACATGTTACAAACTCTCTTACATCTTTATTCAAGCCACAAATTTGACAGCCGTATAGTTGTTCTTGGTCTTTTGACAATTTGCAAGTTTGATCAAAACAACCTATAGTAAGCGATGTTATATGACTTTAGGTTTTACCTAAACTACAAATTTAGGACAGCTTTAAAATTCTGATTCTATAATCCTAATCTGGTCCATCTGTGAAAAATGCACTTTTAACCATTTATTTATTTTATTTATGGTCTGAACAATATTCCAAATAATGATCGTTAAAGAAGGTTTCCCATACTAAAACTCACTGTATCAGATCTTCTGTAAAATACACTTCTATACCTCTCACATGTTTTTATTTAATGTCGAACCAAAGTTTCCTAAATTAGGATTAATAAGCTCTACTTGTTCTAAATGTTCCTAATAGTATGGGTGTATCTCCTTGTAGCAATATTCTCTAGCCTTTTTTTAAACTCCTTATTCAAGACCAGTAGGTTCTCTTATAGACAATCTAAAAATGACACTTCTTTAGGCAATCAATGATTTCAAATAACTTGATGCATCATTGTTGCAAACTCTCACTCTTTTACCAGTCTATTGGCAAGATTTCCTAAAACGCACGTAAAATGACAACCGTTCTTTTATCCAACAATAAAATAATTTCAATTAGTGACTACATTGACGTGTATTGCCAAAGTACCTTCCATGCCATCCATTAGAAAATTGTTACAAAAAAAAAATTTTAGTAAACTATTTTCATTGAATCAAACGTCTTATTTCTCAGTGATGTCTAGTTCGTAGTATGCACAAACTTCTACCCTGCTGCTTACAGTAACTGATTGTACATTAAATTATTAAATGAATTTTTCCTTTTCAATTCTTGTCATATGCATAGGATTTCTGGTGTCCTTCATCTTAGAACTCTTATACCTCTCATTGGTTCTGAAAGATGAAATGGGTTAGTTACCATCTCTTCTCCACTTTGTACATGGGTTTTCATTTAGGCTTATCAATTTCTAGGTTCTATTTTACCAATTTTACACGGCTCAATTTTTTCCAATATAGAATTGTCAGTAATAATTCTTAACTTCATATTGTGTCTATGGGGTGTTAGGCATTTATGATTTGTATATTAAATTCAGGTTATTCACTAAGATTTAGCCTCAGTTCATTGAATTTTCCCCATTAAATTGCTCCATAATAATTTTAACTTTACTAATAATTCTCTTAGTGATACCATTTTGGATGAAATTCGATCATTTTAGTGTCTATTCATGCTTAAATCCACAGGTGTTCCATAATTTCGAGACCCCTAACTGGTGGCTAATAACATACTTGATATAGGTTTTTAAATAGTGTACCATGGTTTAGAATCAATTGCCAATCCTTTTATTGTATTTTACATCATTAAGGCCACTCCACTTTTGAAAACCATCTTAGGGATGTAAGTTTGCACATAACTACTGTTTCAAATAGTGTAATTGCCTGATTATTCCAAAATTGACTTTAATTTTTCATTTTCAATAGGCCAACATCGCTCTTTGGTAATCTCCTTTGGTCTCAATGAAAGTCCCTTTTCTCTAATTTCCTTTAATTGGATGTAATGAATTCCAAATTCTATAGCATTTTTTCAGATCTTCTTCTGGACTACATCCTCTTGATTTCTTATGAAACTGATTCAATTTATGTCTTCATCTGGTCTGCAGTAGCACGGCCATTGCGGGCCTATAAATCATATTGGTATATATTCCTTCATTATTCCTCACAAGTTTGGTTGAAATTCGTATTTATTATCTTCTATAATCTTTGCTAATGCTAAGTATTTGGGTATGCGAACTACTAAGTCATCATTGAATATTGAGCTTTTCACATTGCTGAGGTTTTCTTAGTTCTTGTTAATTGCTATTCACTTTTAAATCTTGCATTTGTATCCTTGGGAGTAAAGATCTCCTTTCTTGTAATCATATTCCTTGGACTTTTATCTTTCTGTTTAAATTTTTTTCATTTATATAAATTTCTAATTTGTTATTTGTCCAATGCATATCTAATATTCTCGAAGAATGTTCTGCCTTCCTTGAATCACTTTACCTGTTCTTCGTAAAAATAATCTTTAACAGCTTCTTTTAAATAAAGTTGTCAAGATTATTTGCTTTGTCAAAAATTGGATGAATCCCTGATAAGTCTTGAATTCCTTACTCTCGAACTATCTTCTCCGATGCAAGTATATGTTACGCTGTAACTAACTTGATTTATATAAATCATTGCCATTTGTAAGAATTGATAGACAGCTATAGTTTGCACCCGTAAATCAGCACATGTTGTTGGTTACTGCAAGTTCAAAGTTTTTATCAGCCATTATTTTAAACTCTGAATGTCTTCTGGGTTTGTTAGTTAAACCAGCATTTATGCTCATCCTAACCTAGCACAATTTTGTAGAAAATGTAATTAAGATTTTCTTCTAGCATTCTTCAAACCCTCATGTAAGTAAATGTGGGCTGAGCAATACAATACTGTTCATTCAAATTGATCAATAGAAGTAAATTTATAAGAAAATATAAAAAATCAATGGCAGTTTAATCACCAAAAATACGGTAAAATAGAATAATTCAAACTAGTTTATTAAAGTAAAACTCATTTCCAATTTATAGTTCCTGAAAGTAATACTTTCAAAAATGTATACTCTAAATGGCGTGACATCACTAAAATTTTTCCCAAATAGAATAATCAATATTTAAATAATAATAAACCAAATTATAATACATTCTTCAATTCGTAAATATAACCCTTAAATAAATCTTAAATCAAACGTACAATTTACAACATCAGTAAAAGAATAAAACTAAATTAATGTTAATAAAAGCTAATTAACACCATGTGATATATTCATTCTCCATTAATAATCCATTAAACCCAATTGATAAAATAATGTCTGGAGCAAAATAAATTTAAAAGAGAAAATGCTAAAATTGCTATTAATAACGCTTGAAATATATATCTAATGTAATTCCTTTACAAACAGATTAATTATAGTAAGTGAATGTGAAAATGTTATAAACTTTGTTGACAGCTCCTAAATTCACCTTAATATGTTTAAAGACTTGTATTAGTCAGGGTCTGATTAACTCATACAGCACATTACTCTATTTTCGCTAGTCTAACAACCATGTTCTAAATTGGTCTAACTATCTTTATCATCACCTTAACCAATGGTAGTGAGGTTCATAATTGTTCAAGACTTTTAACAATTACCCTTATATACTCTGTTTTACCTTTTCCAATTATCTCATCTAATCTGTAATCTGGATAACTTCAAAGCCAATAAACCAATGTGAGACACAGTGGCTTGAAAGGCATTTTAAATTACCTGATATTGATACAATGCTCCTCCTCTCTTTAATTTTCTAGTACATCTTCCCAATCGTAAGTGTCTTGGTTCTTTTGAACCTATTTGACTATGGTTGCACAAACATCTAATAGTTAAGCTTACTTATTGGAACTAGTTTACTAATCTTTATAATAGATCACCTTTAAAGTCTCCAATTGATACTGCCTAATTGGTCCAATTTGATAGTCACTCATCATCCATATAGTTAATTTATTTATTGGTGAACAAGTTTCACTAATTATCGTAAATCAGGTTGCTTCCTTTTCCAAAAACTTCATCCTTAACCTTGGTTAACTCTCTTGGCCAAATATCTCTCAACCGTTTTTTTAGTCTATTACATCGCTGACCTGAATTTCCGAATTACGGTAACAAGGTGTCTCAATGTGTTACAAATCTACTATGACCTTCTGACCCCTTGGCCAATGATCTCAACCTTTTTTATTTAGTCTATCATCAGCCGTGATCCTTATGATACATTAAACACCTCTTTTCTGAATCATGTTAATTCTAGATGGCTAATTATTACTTGTTTTAACCCAATTTTCTACCTGCTGTCCAATAAAAAGTTGTCAAAACGTCTAAAACAACATCTTAAATATCTTCTTAATAATCATCTTAATCTCATTAACGTTAATGTTGCTTAGTTGTAAAACCAACCCTTACACCAGCCTCCATTGATGAAATTGTCCACTAGAGAAAATTATAAAGGCTATTTTCATAAATCCATATCTCATTTATCATGTTCCTGGTTTCTAAGCTATTGACACTATTACCCTCCAGTCGGTCTCGTGAAATGGTTGATTGGAATCTAACTATCATGAATGTTCTTCCTTTTCAAATTCTATTCTCATAGATATGAATTCTGTGTCCTCAAATACGATATTTCTTAACTCTGCCCTATTGGTTTCGTAAATGATTGGACATGTTGTTACCCACTAATTCCTTGTGTCAAGGTTTTCATGTTTAGATCTGAAATGCTTTTATCAAGATCTAGTATCCACAATTTTAACACTCACTTGTTTCCCCATACTAAATTTCTCCAGTAATATCTCACTTTCTAAAATTTATATGTTATACTTGGGATAACTTTATCATTTAACAGGTTATTCATGCTTAATATGTAGCCACAGTCATATGATTGTCCCCTTAATTTCTGCCATAATAATTTTGGACTTTTATATTCTATGTACCTATGTTTAGAATGCAATCCCATACATGTTTTTCTATTACTTTCCATCTCATATTCCAGTGCTCCTATTTAGAAATGGTCCCTTATGGTGTAATTACAATACGTATTTTTCTAATAGTGAAACCTATGTTGATGCAATTCCAAATCAGTTTGTTTACTTTCATCCATATTAGGTCCTCCATTTTGATATACTCCTTTGAGGTATATAAGATGTCCATAAACATTTTCATATACTGTCAGTTGATTGAATCATTCAATTATAGTTCAGCTTTTTCCATCTTCTTAATTTAGTAATGCCTCTTGATATCCTCCTTTGGCCTCTAAATAGCCTTTCTCTAACTTCCATTTTGTCTGGTGATTTGCATTCAGTAATCCATAGCATTTTTTCGAATATTTCCTTCTACTCTATTCCTCACAAAGGCTATTTTATCTGTTCATTCTCTATTAGCTCCTTCACTCCATAGTACTGGAGGGGCCTCAGATCTCCATAATACATTTGTTATATTACTTCCTTCTAACTATTCCTCCAGAAGTTTATATGTAAGTATTAGGTTAAAATTTCCTTTTATTATAGATTCTCCAGTATCACATCATTATTGAGCTCATAATCACATGGACTTTTTCACATTTCTTGTGTTTTGTTTTTTGCTAGATTTTAGTTTCATTTCTAACATCTTTGCTATTCCTAGAGTAAAGGTTGCCTTTTAAATCATAGTCCTCTTATTTAATTTGTTTCTTTCACAATTCTTTTGGTAATTTATTGTCAATTTGTTAAATTTTTTTTCAAAGCATGCAATCTTTCCCTAAATGTTATTGTGGCCTTTCTTGAAATCAATAGTGTCCCTCTGGACTTTAATTTGTTTCTGTTCTAACAACTTCTTTTCATAGAAATAAACATTGTCCAAGAGTTTGTTAAATGTTTTGTTCAAAGCATGACTCGAATAATTCTCAAATAAATGTTGTTGCTGTTCCCTTACTCTGTCCCTTAACATGATTTCTTCCGGTAAAAAATAATCATTTAACAGCTGCATATAACGTATACTGGTATCTATATTAATCATTTGCCATTTGTAAAGCAAATCTGGATAGACAGTACCTGTAGTAGGCATCTTGAAAATGCGCAAGCCTCTCGGAACTATCTTGCGTGCAATGCACAGTTCAAAATGTTGACGTTGTAACTGCAAGCGTTTCATTTTTATAAAATCCAATTCCATTTGGTTGAGTAAAGTATACAAACCGCTATAGTTATTCTCATCCGTAACCTCAGCCATCATGTTGTTGGTTACGTCGTATGCTATTAACGGATTTTCTTCTCCAGCCATGTAATTTTCAAACCTCTCCATGTGATTGGTTGCTTACTCGGGTTTGTATGGCAGTTCAACCAGATCATTAGCAAGCTCTGCCATCACAATAATGCAGCAAATTAAAATAAGTAAAAATATAAGAAAAATAGCTGCTTAGTGAATGAATCTCCTACCAAAATACGGTAAAATAAAACAAAAAAAGGAGAGGGCAGAGCAATATGCTCAATACTGTTCATTCCAAATTAGTAGTTCATGTAGAAGGTACACTTTTCGTGTAACAACAATATATAACCCTCAAATGGCAGTCTTCAATTCACCAAAAGATATATTCCAAATGAGAATGAATTCAAACTAGTTTATTAACACATAGAACAGCAAGCACTTTCATCATATAGGCTTCCTCAGGCCAAATATAATGAACTTTCAATGAAATGCTTAAGTACTCTAAACACAGGTGACATCACTTCCTCTCTTTCAATTAAAATCAATTAAAACGTATAATTTAAATAATTAAATATAAAAACTTAAATGTAAGACATTCATATAATTCTGTAATTTAACCATCCCAATAAATAAATACAATTAAATATCAGATCTGTATAACAATTATAAAACAAGAGCAGCAACAACGAATAGCCTCAAAACATGGATGTTGGTAGACGAAAATGGCTAATTAACTACCTGTGTGAAATACTTCCAGTCATCTTCGGAATGTAAGCTTCTCCCCTTTACAAACACATATTAATTAAATGTAATGTGCTTGTGAATGTATATAGATACATTTTAGTAAAGAGCACAACAATTCGAACACAATTATATTCATGTATTAAAGACTTTGTATATAGTAACTCTCTAGAATATATATAACATATACAAGCACAAGAACATGATAATTATAGATGCAGTGAAGTGGCAAACATGTTACTCAAATTTGTCTGACCTATCTCCTGATTGGTCTACCTTTCAAAATGGGTCTAAGAGGTACTCTGTCGTTGAGTCCAAGGTCTCGATCTGCCCTTAACCTAATTATCCATCTACTCTCATTTTGTTCCGTCTTATTCCTAACATCCCCCTTCTAATATTGGTGTAATTACTTTGAATAACTTGAAATCTAAACCTATGATCAGGTGACATCTCAGTAACATGTTTAGAAAGAGAATTCTTATCAGAATTGACCCTGATATTATGCACATGTTCTCTTATCCTCTCTTTCAATTTTCTGTCGGTCTTGCCCACATAAAATGCTGAGTAAGCCGTACAAGTGGCCAAATAAACCACATGTTGGGAGTCACAACTGGCCTGAACTTGAAAAACAAAGTTACGTGTAGTGACTGGATGTACAAAGCTACCTGAACTATCTATGTATTCACAGTAACTACATCTTTTGCATGGTCTCGTATATTTGTTCTTGGGTTTTTTTGGAGCCCTAATTTGCAACCTATTGAGTCCACACAACATCATACATAGGTTAAGCCTATTTTTATATGTAAATTTAGGTCTATCACCTACTACTTCACAAATATCAGGGTCTACCTTTAAAATGTCCCAAAACTTCAAATATGCATCCCTAACCTGGTTCACATCTTGTGTATGAAATATGCACACTTTCATTCCATCTTCATTTATTTTATTTACTTGGTCTGGAACCAAAGTTTCCAAATAATTATCGGTTGAAAAGTAAGGGTGAGCTCTCCCTTGTCTAAGAAACTCCACTCCTATGAGATCTTCTGTAACCTCCTCTTGACCGTATGACCTCTCAACCAGTTTTTGTTTAAGATCTAACAACTCATCAGCGTATCCTGTATCGGACGAATTCAGATGAAACACCCTCATAGCTTGTCCTCGAATGATGTTCCTAAATACGTACTTGGGATGCATGCTAGACCTATGTAGCAATGCATTTCTATTGCACATTTTTCTGAACACTCCGGTATTCAAGAGGCCAGTAGGCATTTTCTCTATAAACACGTCTAAAAATGACACTTTCTGCAATGCACAGTTCAAAATGTTGTAGTTGTAACTGCAAGCGTTTCATTTTTATAAAATCCAATTCCATTTGGTTGAGTAAAGTAGACAAACCGCTATAGTTATTCTCATCTGCAACCTCAGCCATCATGTCGTTGGTTACGTCGTACGCCATTAACGGATTTTCTTCTCCAGCCACGTAATTTTCAAACCTCTCCATGTGCTTTCTCGGGTTTGTATGGTAGTTCAACCAGATCATTAGCGAGCTCTGCCATCACAATAATGCAGCAAATTAAAATACCCAAGATCCATAAACAACCTGAAAACCCCCCTATGAGACCAATAGTTGCAGGGAGAGGATGGGTAACTGAACCCATTTCTCTATATTTGGAAACCAAGTTGAGGCCAGTAGTTAACAAATATGTGTATATATTGAAGGACACCAAGCAATTTTTGTTAATGCTGTATGATGACATGAAGAATGTGACAAAGGAAGAACAATTCATGTTAGTAACACTAGATGTCCAATCACTCTTCACCTGTATACCCAACTGAGAAGGGATAGAGAGTGTTCGTAGATGCTTAGAGAACCACGGAACATCCACTGATACACACATAGAGACACTATGCGATTTAATGAAAATAGTCCTTACTAATAATGTTTTTATCTTCAATAACCAGGTTTACATGCAGAGGGATGGCATGGCTATGGGTACTTCTTGTGCCAATAGCTACGCCAACTTAGTCATGGCTAACTGAGAGAATAGATGTTTATTCAAGTTGGACTATTATAAACGGTTTGTTAGATTTTACGTCCGTTTTGTGGACAATCTTTTTCTTATTTGGAGCTCTGGTGAAAGAGAGTTGGGGGAGTTTTTACAACAAGTGAATGCATTAACCAGTTATTTGAAATTCACTATGATTGCATCTAAACAGAAAGTGTCATTTTTAGATGTGTTTATAGAGAGAATGCCTACTGGCCTCTTGAATACCAGAGTGTTCAGAAAAATGTGGTATAGAAATGCATTGCTACATAGGTCTAGCATGCATCCCAAGTATGTATTTAGGAACATAATTTGAGGACAAGCTATGAGGTGTCTCGTCTGAATTCATCCGATACAGGATACGCTGATGAGTTGTTAGATCTTAAACAAAAACTGGATGAGAGGTCATACGGCCAAGAGGAGGTTACAGAAGGTCTCATAGGAGTGGAGTTTCTTAGACAAGGGAGAGCACACCCTTACTTTTCAACCGATAATTATTTGGAAACTTTGGTTCCAGACCAAGTAAATAAAATAAATGAAGATGGAGTGAAAGAGTGCATATTTCATACACAAGATGTGAACCAGGTTAGGGATGTGTATTTGAAGTTTTGGGACATTTTAAAGGTAGATCCTGATATTTGTGAAGTATTAGGTGATAAACCTAAATTTCCATATAAAAATAGGCTTAACCTATATAGGATGTTGTGTGGACCCAATAGGTTGCAAATTAGGTCTCCAAAAGAACCCAAGAACAACTATACGAGACTGTGCAAAAGATGTAGCTACTGTGAATACACAGATAGTGCAGGTAGCTTTGTACATCCAGTCACTACACGTAACTTTGTTTTTCGAGTTCAGGCCAACTGTGACTCTCAACATGTGGTTTATCTGGCCACTTGTACGGCTTGCCCAGCATTTTATGTGGGCAAGACTGATAGAAAATTGAAAGAGAGGATAAGAGAGCATGTGTATAATATCAGGGTCAATTCTGATAAGAATGCTCTTTCTAAACATGTTACTGAGACGTCACCTGATCATAGGTTTAGATTGCAAGTTATTCAAAGTAATTACACCAATATTAGAAGGGGGGATGTTAGGACTAAGACGGAGCAAAATGAGAGTAGATGGATAATTAGGTTAAGGGCAGATCGAGACCCTGGACTCAACGACAGAGTACCTCTTAGACCCATTTTGAAAAGTAGATCGATCAGAAGATAGGTCAGACAAATTTGAGTAACATGTTTGCCATTTCACTGCATCTATAATTATCATGTTCTTGTGCTTGTATATGTTATATATATTCTAGAGAGTTACTATATACGTCTTTAATACATGAATATAATTGTGTGCGAATTGTTGTGCTCTTTACTAAAATGTATCTATATACGTTCACAAGCGCATTACTGTGAATTAATATGTGTTTGTATGGGGAGAAGCTTACATTCCGAAGATGACTGGAAGTATTTCACACAGATAGTTAATTAGCCATTTTTGTCTACCATCATCCATGTTTTGAGGCTATTCGTTGTTGCTGCTCTTGCTTTATAATTGTTATATAGATCTGATATTTAATTGTATTTATTTATTGGGATGGTTAAATTACAGAATTATATGAATGTCTTACATTTAAGTTTTTATATTTAATTATTTAAATTATATGTTTTAATTGATTTTAATTGAAAGAGAGGAAGTGATGTCACAAGTGTTTAGAGTACTTAAGAATTTCATTGAAAGTTCATTATATTTGGCCTGAGGAAGCCTATATGGTGAAAGCGCTTGCCGTTCTATGTGTTAATAAACTAGTTTGAATTCATTCTCATTTGGAATATATCTTTTGGTGAAGTGAAAACTGCCGTTTGAGGGTTATATATTGTTACACAAAAAGTATAGCTTCTACATGAACTACTAATTTGGAATGAACAGTATCGAGCATATTGCTCTACCGTCTCCTTTTGTTGTTTTATTTTATCGTATTTTGGTCAGAGATTCATTCAGTAAGCAGCTAATTTTCTTATATGAATACTACAAAGCACTGTACTTGTCTCAGGCAGACACACACACACACACACACACACACACACACACACACACACACACACACACACACACACACACACACACACACACACACCGTTGGCATGTCTGGGATTAGAACACCGACTTATCTACTTTATTACACTACAGCATTATGCAGTTACAGAACGCGCTACTGAGATTACTGGGACACAGCACTCCCAGAGGTGTATTTGTAGATGGGTGACATCATCGGCCTTGATAACGGTGGGTATAAGAAATGTATGGAGCGTGAGCAGTATAAAAGCATTACTCAGTCCTCAGGCAAACGGACACACACACACACACACACACACACACACACACACACGGCAAGTGTGGGACGAGAACACCAACCTAACTATTTTATTACACTACAGCATTACGCAGCTGCAGAACGCACTGCAGAGATTACTGGGACATAGCACTCCCAGAGGTGTATTTGTAGATGGGTGACATCATCGGCCTTGCTAACGGTAGGTATAAGAAATGTGTAGAGTGTGAGCAGTATAAAAGTATTACTCAGTCCTCAGGCAAACGGACACACACACACACACATACAATGCAAGTGTGGGACTAGAACACTGACCTAACTACTTTATTACACTACAGCAATACGCAGTTACAGAATGCGTTACTGAGATTACTGGGACACAGCACTCCCAGAGGTGTATTTGTAGATGGGTGACATCATCGGCCTTGCTAACAGTGGGTATAAGAAATGTATGGAGTGTGAGCAGTATAAAGGTATTACTCAGTCCTCAGGCAAATGGACACGCACACACACACACACACACACACACACACACACACACACACACACACACACACACACACACACACACACACACACACACACACACACCCACACACGCACAAGGCAAGTGTGGGACTAAAACACAAACGTAACTACTTTATTACACTACAGCATTACGCAGTTACAGAACGTGCTACCGAGATTACTGGGACACAGCCCTCCCAGAGGTGTATTGGTAGATGGGTGACATCATCGGCCTTGCTAACAGTGGGTATAAGAAATGTATGGAGTGTGGGCAGTCTAAAAGCAATTTAGAATCCACCGGCAAATGGGGACAAACATACACACACACACACACAGAATGCCTATTTACAGATTACTATTACAATACTACATACTTATGAATTGCGCCACGCAGTCTACACATGTCAAGGCTGTCATTATGACCGTCTGGGAATGCAGACATCAACAGGAATGCTGGCAGTTAAGATGTACATACCTGTGAACCTGTGTGTTTAAAGTAGGAATCCATCCTGACCTGAAGTATGCCCATCTGTGGAATGGACGACTACTACCACTATACAGGGTTCCAATGGCCATGCCCATACACAGAGGCACATAACTGGCATGATGTGTCACTGGGCATGCTCAAACACTTAGTAGCACAGGACTGTTCGGAATGCACGATGTGTCCATCTACACAAGGATATACTGGGCATGCTCATACACTTAGTAGCACAGGGGGCATACTCACACACTTAGTAGCACAGGGCTGGTCAGAATGCACTACTATGTGTCCATCTACACAAGGATATACTGGGCATGCTCATACTCCTAGTAGCACAGGACTGACTGGTATGCACTCTGATGCTAAACACGAAGGGCCACAGTGGCCATGCTATTACAGGTAGATGTAAAGAACACATTGTAATGGGCTCTGGTATTAGTAGTTGTCATTGTTAGTGTGAACGCTGCTCTACATATATTTGACACTGGTCTTTTACACAACATCAGCTGTCATTCAGGGATGACATGGCTGACAGTAGGCAGGCCTTTGTCACATATCACATGCATCCATGATACAAGGGAGTGTGGATATTACCCAAGTCGCATCCACCCACACAGTGCCATTCCAAGGCAAATGTCCTAAACACAGGTTAACTCCCATACACCTACAGGACAACTGCACTGTTTTCTTATGCTAACCAGTGCTAGATGTGTAGCATCCATATTCACAGCTGGTCACTGTAGATTCCACAATGGAGAATACTGACATCTGTGCAGTGAGGAACACCTTGCTGATGTCTCTGTAGTGCACAATAGCACTACCACCATATACCTCAGAACCTAGCACTACCACCATATACCTCAGAACCAGACTTGTGGGCCATAACACAGGTACAAACCGCTCCAGGTGGTGTACCCACATACATAAAGGCCACTCACATGTACTGACCAGTCCCCCCATGAAAGGCATCACAGATGAGCCATGTGCAGGACACAGTATCACATGCTGCTTTCTAGGATGTAAACTGCAGACACCACCATGCCCTCGGACCACCAACACTCAACCATACATGTTGTATGACATAGACGAGTACACCACCATGTGACCCTTGACCTGGTGTACTGTACTATGCTCTACATCAACTGTAGACAGTACACATGTACTGACACAGTTGCATCATGTGTTATGCAATGATACCACTGTCTGTGACCAGGTCAGCTGTACACATACTAAGGGACCTCGGTACTTTCTACCATTAGCAGATGTCTGTTGCTGTACACCAGTACACACCCTCATGTATGGATATGACATACATGTACCTGCCCTGGGTATGTACGTGCCACACACACAACATACCTGTAAATAGCATAGCTGTTGTAGTCCTTTGTGCAAACAGGTTGCTACAGCCATTACACACATGCACATGGAATGTAGGTCCATGGCTGCTGAATGCTAACAGTACATAAGGAGTGATATCAATGTTGACAGAGGTAACATCCCCTCTGTACTGGTCACCCATCATATCATACAACAGTCCATGTGTCATGTATGTCATTACACATATCCACCAATTGCAATGCCTACAAACATGACCAAATGTCAGGATTTTAGTACCTACACACCTGTACACGTAGTGTTGTGTGTTCAGATAACATAAGTGTGCAGTTGCTGATGTATGCAGGTGGCATGTATCCTAATACATCATGCAGCTGCAATGCAGCCTCAACATTCCCAACTGTATATGGTGATATGCTGACTGTACAGAAAGTTGTACCACAGGTATGGACAGATGTGTTGAAATAACTAAGTGGTGGGGTATCTTTGCAGATGGATGTTTGCTGTGGACAGCTCACAGGTGTGTCACAAGCAGTCCTACAATACCATGTGTAGCCGGTAAGCAATGGTTTTCTTAATTGAAGGACATAACACACAACTTAGACAGCAGTCAGGGTGACAGCGAAGGTAAATCACTTGACACCTGTTAATAGATATGACGTCCCTAGTGCATATATCAGCACTGTTGGCACAGGAAGCATCAGTACAATTTGTAATGTGTGCAATACTGCTGTACGTCTGACATACATAACATGAGCTAGACAGGTCTGAGATTCACAGTACTGGCATGTGTGGTTGCGTGTGTTTCCATATATGTCACGTATTGTGGGGAATACATCTCAATTGTTACTCACTCTCCTGTACACAGTGTACACATCTGTATAGACTGCAATGTAGAAAGCAGGATATAGACAGGGGCATGCATCTCACACATGTGAGGTATCTGTATGTGCATGGCATAGGTGTATTAATTACTGAATTCCACAGTGTGTGTATGTAGGGCTGACTGGTCCCTGGGGTGAGGATGTATGTTACCATACTGAACTAATAAGACCCCTCCCACCATCCAGGCGATGCATTCGACTATCCGTGTTGATGTCCCTGATCTTAGGCCGTACTGACTACCTGTACATGTGTATTCTCCGTGGCACGTCATGTAGGTGCACAGTACTGTAATGATGATTTGCGCATACGCAGGGGTCCTCATCCCACCAGTAGCAACTGTGTGCGAGTGTGTGTTACTGTGTCTGTGAAGCCGTGAGTGGGCGTGTGTGTTACAGTGTCACTGAATACATGTGCGTCAATACCTGAGTGTGTGGGTGCAGTTGTGTGTTGGCATCCTGTCATGGGAACGTGTATTACTGATTCCCATTGAGGCATCACACTTCCCACTGGCCTCTACCCTTGTAATCAGCTAGACCACTCTCTTACCTCACCACTCCATGTAACTGTACCTGTGATGTCACCCTTTATGGATGTCACGTCTGTGGCCACAGTAGCTTAATACACAGCTATCATGCTCTTGGAACAGTAGACGTGTTTGTAACGTGGGAAATTCTCACTGGTATGTGGCAGCTACACGGTGCATGCTGGTAAATTCATACATACCTGTTAGTAGTCCACATTGACATATGGGACACTTAACTGCAAACACTGACATCCTCCAGCACGTGCAATTAGACCTGAAGAAGGACAGCAGAACATCATGACCAACATGCATTTACTGTTGCTACACAGGACACATACTGTTAACAGTATTGTACACCTGTACTACATGGTATATCTGCTGCCTGTCAACAGTCCTCAACATTTGTAAACTACATGTATCAAACTAGTCTGGTCACCCTGTGCATCAGACCATGTGAGCATGTCCCTGCACTGATGGTGTGGATGTCAGGGATGCGGCACAGGCATCATCATATGCACAGGTGCACAGAGTGTTAATGTTTGCCAGAGGCCTAGGCTGCATCATTGGATGACATCATGTGTGTGGGTTTGGGCCTTTGATCTAATTGGGCATGTGTGGATGTTGAGCATGTGTGTGTTGCGGTGCCCTACATATGTGTCCATTGTGTGATTGTATGTATGCACACAGTTCTCCCATGTGTCTGGCCTACTCAGGGGTATTATTGACAGCTGCAGACTGTACAGGTGAGGTTTTACAGTTCACGGTGTCTGGCCATGGACATGTGACCTGTGCCTGCCAGGGGTTGCACGGGCACTACCAGACAGAGATGCATATTGGATACTGTCTGATGTCACTTCTCCACTGGACCCATGTTCCTGTTGGGACCATCCCAGGCCACGTGCATGTGGCCTGCTTTGTCATGGTGTAGACAGCACAGCACCAGATGCACTGCTGCTGCTACCGCCACTATGGGAGCGGGCATGTGAGGTAGCTCGTACATGTAGACCTGACACAGGTGATGTAGCAGACCTATGTCCACGTGCCCAACAACTCACTCCTACCAGATGTTCCAACACAGACAGCTCATGCTCGTGGATTGTCATGCCATGTTCAAGGACTCCAACCATGTCACCCAACCATCTATCCAAAGCATCAGCAATCTGCTGTTGAGCATTTACCATTGCCTTGGATGCTATTGTTTAAAGAAAGGACAGCAGCCCTCTGTAGTCTCTGATCTTTTCTATTGCACCATTCAGCAAGTGCCTGTGCCTCCATTACAGCCTGAAACATGCATCTGGTGACACCAGCTGCTGCCCTCTGTCATGCAGGAGCATGTTGGCCAGATGTCCTCCTATGAGCAGCACTGGCCACATGCCTGTGTGGGGCACCACCAGTAGTTTGGCTGACACCATGGTGTGCAGGCACATCTTCCATAGCCCCCACACTTTCCTGTTCCAAGCTACCACGTGCCAACTGTCCTTCCTCTATGGCCACTGGTGATGGGGTATGTGCAGGTATGGGATCTGTGTGCTGGGATGAGGTGGATATAGATGGAATGGCAACCAATGGCACAGTTTCAGCCCCTGACAACTCTGCTTGTGTCCCAATCATACGTTCATCATCACTGCCAGAGTCTGTGGGGACACTAACATCTGATGTACCGCAGGAGGGCAATGCACCTACATCACCTGTGAAGGCAGACAAGAACTGTACATTACAATCTATACAATAGACACACACACACACACACACACACACACACACCGGCATATGATATGACAGAAGGCATGCAACATGCATGTGATATGGCAGACGACATGCAGCGCAGGCAATAATAGTGGTAGTTATCATACATCCCTAGGTTGCACACAACAGCATGCATGTGTCATAGCAGACGGCATGCAAATTATACAATCATAGTAGTGGTTAGCATACATCCCTGTGTTACACCATGTGGACCAGCACAGGCTAACAGTACACCTGCCTGATGTGTGGCATATGACCTTGATAATCACATGTAGTATGACATGTGATCTGCTGACGTGTGCAATGACATGCATATATGTTTAACACAATGGTGTCCTGTCAAATATACTGTGGGGCAATGGTGTACCAATTCAGTGTTGTCTGTCCGCCCTATAGATATACTGCAAATTTAGCTGATGTGCATGGCCATTGCAGGGAATCATGAGGTGTCTCTAGTGCTATACAGTGTGAGTTACAGACAGGGTTCATAGCCATGACTGTGTTCAGATACAATACATATATATTGTGGAATGTGACCTACATCACTGAGGTGTATACACACTAAACCATGATGTGGAATTTGTGACACAGGTCACTGATGGGTATACAGATGACACCCCTGCACATCTGCAGCCATATTGCAGCAGCCTGGCAACTATGGCCAGACATGGCAAACATGTCGGTACACCATGTCCCACATGACATCTGTGTACCACACACACACACACACACACACACACACACACACACACATGAGGAGCTAGTATGGCATTTATGTCCAGCACCAGCAATGGGAATGCACTGTATCTGTGGCCTGATGTGGATACTGTACAGGTGACTGCTGTCATGTTGCAACACCCTCAAGATGTTCAACACATCGTATGTGGTGGATTGATGTCACACTTACACAAGATGTGCACAGGCCTGTAGGATGTCTAGTGTTCCACATCTACATTATGACTATTATACAAAGGCCATGGTTGAACCATGTGTAGTCATTGTACGACAGGATGTAAACACAAGCACAACATGTCTACTGTGTGTGTTGCTCCATGTCTCTGGCCATCCTCCATGGCCATGTGTGTACATGTGTTGTCCAAATTATTGTGATGGGCATCTATTTCACATGCCTGTGTTGTCCCATATGACATATATGCTCCACTGACAACAGGGCTATGCAGATAAAGGGTGGTATTTGGGATATATTTTCAAGTTAGGTAGGCAGTGTAGCAGCCAGACCAAAAGATGTCATGGACATGTCAAGATAGCACATCACATTGTGTGACATTCATAGCAGGGCTATGATCCACACCAGTGAAACCCGTGTGCTAGCCATACTCCAGCCCACTGTGTAGTACAGTTTGTATTCACCACATGTGTAGATCAGATCTGTTGTACATCCCTAAAGTGAACAGCACCTCCACCATTGTATGCACAGCTGTCATCACATCTAGCAATAAAGTTTGTGAGGATTCATGTCGGTGAGATGATTCACATAGTTTGCAAGTGTTGCACATGGGTAGTCATTGTGATGCATTGCAGGTCCGACCTGTATATTGTGACAGGACCATACATTATGTGTACATGTTGTATATGGCCCCATGGCAGATAGATTTGTTCATTACGGTTCCTGATAAATAATAACACTCACCTGCAACGGGCTGCTGTCACAGCAGAATGCCAGAGGTACCTAAATAAGAGTAACACAGCAGTATGAGCATAATCCACCCCTGTATAAAGGCTACAGGGAGCAATGTGCATAACACATACACCAGAACATTAGACTATACCATGGTGTATGCACATGTGTGCATACACAGAGTAGCATACTATAGTATGCGGCATGTGTGTATACATGCCTTGCATATGACGTTACATTACATATTGTACAGTGACACATGCAACTATATGGACTATAGTTGTTATAGGTGCAGTACTGACTTACCAGGCAACTCCAGGCTAAGTGGTTGAGAGACACCCACCTCCACAATATCAGCTAAGGCTTGTGGATGTGGTTCTGCAGGTGTCCCCAGGTTGGCCAGTAGCTCCTCAGTACATGTGAGTGGGGGTTGGGTTGTGGTCCACTACCTGTTGTACCTTGTTCCCTGGCAATTGCATTCACATGCTGTTTTGCCCATCTAATGAGGTCTGTACAGTGTCTGCGCACCTGCTGGTATGTGCAGTTGTGGCCACCCACATCATTAACTCTCATCATTAACACATGTGACACTCAATGTTGAGTGGATATTATCCCCATATATATGTGTGTGTCACCTGATTACATTGCTCATAGTCCTTGTGGTTGCTGTCTTGATGTGGGCATGTCCTTTTGCCTGTACTGGTGTTCCTACCTATCAACACATGGCTGGATGTGTCCACATTAATGCAGTCGACCTTGATGCAGTGTATATGTCACATATAAGGACTTACATTGCCTTAACAGACATGACCTGTGACCCTGCAGACATGCTCACATAAGGTTTTACATGTGTGTTCTGCCATATACATTTACATGGCACTGTACAGCGATTCAACATCCTACCATGTATCACCTGTGTTGCACATGTGATACACATGGGACACTGGCTAGCCAGATAGTATTTGCAGGGATGGTTATCAACTATAGCATGTACAGTCAAAGTCAACTAGTGGGCTATAAGCCATGGGCCATGTATGAATCTGGGATGAAAGGTTACCTGGCAGTAGCTGACAGGTGGGTCTGTGGGACCAGGTGGAGCAGTACCACATTACTGATCCACATGGTTAATGATACATATACCATGCATTACCATGCGGTCATCAGACCATGTCTGTGAGAGGAGCGATGTGCAGCTTTGATGGACAGAAATGCATAGTATGGCAGGACTATGTCAAGTGTATGGAACAAGGATCTGTCCAGCATGTGGTAGGTGGATGTCCATGAAGTATGTGTTCGAGATCAGGATGAGTATGTGTAGCACGTCCAACACCACTGGGTTGGACATGGATTTATTCAGGGTATGCATCATGCTACATAGTGGAGATGGGGAATGGGAAGGCTGGTGTAGGCCATCTGCACATGGCCAATACCCCTTAAAGGAAATATGTGATCTGATATGGGTCACTTGAGTGTTCTGTATGGCTGGACAATGATCTCTATATTCATGAAAGGCACCTTATAATTATTAAGGTTGCCACATATGACTACCTGATAGGTGTGGTGACTTAGCTATCACAGGAAAAACAACTGTCCAGCTGCATCCCTCACACACAAGTGTCCATTATGTTGATCGCTGTCTAGGTGGTAGTTCATGGGTACAGGGTTATTAACATAGAGGTGACAATGCGAGTCAGCTATTGCTCCTAGGTTATAGTCATTCACATACTTCAATAGGCAGATGCCTTCTGTTTGTCTGTGAGGTATCGACTACAATGAGGGGGAATAAAATTCATTAACCCTGACATACTGTAGCTGCCACTGGTGTGATGATCACGTATTATTCAGAAACCTTCTGTAGTGTTGGTTCTGCCAGCAGTCCTGTTTCAAAACACTCTTGTGACATAGGAATGTACATCTAGTATACCGAGTGTAGGTGGTACACAGTATGGGTGATGATGTCCTATGACCTGGCAAGGTTATGATATGCAGTGTGACATCAACCATACTGTAATCTACATCTGTACTGCTGACATCACTTAAATGATCCAGGTTTATGGCCTTCCAGACCAGACTCAGCAAGGTAGTAGTAAAGTACTTCCCATTATCAGTGGTGTCTCCCCCTTTGTGGGTTGTGATACCTGTTGGTGTGCACCATTCAGTGTGTACACAACCTGACATGGAGCTATGTTTTATATGATGTGTACATGGAGAGCATCTTGTTTTGCCATATGTGTATGATACAACCTGTGATGTGGGCAGGTCCCATGCAGACTGAGTGCAGCTTGTACCTGCATAGTTGTGGGTACAGGGGCCCTGTGGTGTACATGGATATATGCTTGTGTACCTGTTGGGGGGAGGGGTGTGTGTTTATATTATCCAAGACCCTATCTGGATTGCTTAGTCATGCTAAGCACTCGTTCAGGACTTGTAAACACTACGTAAACTAATAATTACTATAGCACTCAATCTTCCTCATTACCTACAGGTAAGGGTGAACAGGTTTTGTACATACTTTTCTCACTTGCGTAGAGTAATGCAACTCTTGTACTCACTTTCCTCACTTATCTAGGTGAATGTAGTTCTATATTCAGGCATGTCCAAGAGTCAACTGCCAGAGTTCTCACCTGTCTAGCTGATGAATCTGGACATCTTGAGGCAATGTACACATTGCCTCATGTACACAGACAAGCCTCTCTACCTACTACCCAACACTTCAACCTGTGAGAGATGCACTCATCTAGCCAAACTGGAGGTAAAGGTTTCTCCAACCAAGCCTGACCCTGACTGCCATGTGGAGAAGATACACAGTCGCACAACACCACACTCATCACATAAGTCTCACTGAATCTACCCCACCATTAACTGGGAAAACTACTCCTGTACCAACACATTAGGTCAATGTTTTCTGGAATTCATAAACACCAATGCCCTGACTCAACCTATCCTCACACCCACCAGGGGCAACAATATCCTAGACCTAGTCATTACCAACATGAGTGACTGGTGCTCCACACGTGAAGCCAACTCCTCGTTGGTCCGATCAGACCATGTGCTGAACACCGTTGATATCTACATCCCGCACCTACCCCCCATTAAGGGAACCACAGTATAATATGTCTACAAGGCCAACTACATGCTTCTTAAGACAGACGTGGTGGACGTCATGACACCCATGCAGATGGACAGTACTGTTACAACTGCTGAACCCTACACAAATACTCTCTATAAGTACTTGCAGGACTGTATGGCTTGTGCTATCCCAAACAGAACCAGGACGCTATACTCCTAATTAACTAAACCAGTCGGGTGGTCCCATGCCATAAACATATTGTACTACAGGAGGAAGATACTGTTGCAAATGAGAGTACAATACCATGCATGGAGGAGATTCCCTGGCCAGCCTCAGTAAGAAGGTGAGATCCCTTATAAGATCCTCCAAAGCTAGCTACGAAAAGTGTAACGCAACTAATACCAACAACAACCACAAAGCATTCTATAGCTATGTCACATATCTCAGTGTCAACAACCAGATCTGCTCTGAGTTACAGCACAAAGGCATGAACATTAAAGAAACAATTGATATTGGCAACATCCTGGCAGATCCCTCTCAAAGCTGCACATTCTAAAGGCAATATTGCAGCATCCATGGGACCGGACAACATCCCAGGCTGTGTTTTACATGTACTTCAGATCATACGGTCTCCCCACCTACGCACCAAGTTCAATAATAGCCTCACATCGGGCATAGTGCCCCCTGAATGGTGCACAGCAACAGTTATCCCACTCCACAAAGGTGGTGCCACAACATGGGACCTATTCCCCTATAGGCCTGACTAGCCTGGTCTGTAAGGCTATGGTGCACATCATGGATCACTGTCACAGAGATATTGGGTACCTCCCAACCTTTGATCCCTCCCTGTTTGGCATTGTTAAGGCTAGACAATGCCTCCTAAACCTGGTGGACTTCTTAGAGACAGTTACCAAGGCAATAGATGAGGGTAAGGAGGTCCACACAGCCTACCTAGATCTCTCATAGGCTTTCGACACCATTCCTCCTTCTGGTATTATCAGCATACTCATCCGCCTGAACATTAACCCCTATGTCATGTGATGGTTTGCAAAGTGGCTCACGGGCAAAACCCACACAGTGGGAGTAGCATACCCTAGGTCCGACTGTATACCAGTTACAACTGACGTCCCCCAGGGCTCAGTCCTAGGACCCCTCATGTTCGGTATATACGTCTCTGACATACAGACAAGCAAAGGAGGGCTTTGGCTGAAAAGGTTTGCAGATGACTGCAAACTAGGGGACATAATTGTTTCCCCAGCTGTTACAGACACCCTCTGGAAGGGTCGCACTGAGATGGATACCTGGTGTTAACATCATGGCGTCAAGCTAAATGCCTAAAATTGCATCGTCATCCCCTTTGGATATAACTAATTACCCGTGGACTACCATATAGGTGCTAGTCCCCTACATACAGAAAAGGTAATACAGGATCAATGAACCCCAGTGGATAGCAATCTCTCCTTTGATACCCATAATGACAAGGTGGTTAGAATATCCTTCTACATGGCCCCCCTATTCTCTAATGTGTTCGCATCCAGATCAGAGGGGCCATTGTGACTCTACACATGTCATACTAGACCCATTAAAGGATACAACACCCCATTTGGGATATACCTTACAGGACAACTGCAACAGCTTGGAAGACCACACCTGTACCACACCATGAGGATTACTGACCTCAAACAGATGACCTATGCAGCCCAACCTATGAAACTCCAGCTGTACTCAGTTGCATACCACATACTCACAGGTGATCTCTGCTTGACATACAAGGCCCATGTCCAACCGAGTATTGCTGGATATGCTCCACCTAAACAGAAGCCCCTGAGAGCCACGTGCTCTAGGGATATACACCTAACCACAACAATGAGTAGGATGTGTTGGACAGATAGATTCCTGACCCGGACATGCCCAATGCTTTGGAACATGATTCCAATGTACATCAGGCAGGGCCCCTCATCAGCACTCTTCAAGGGAAACCTTGATGTGTGGATGGGAGACAGACATGTACCCCGGGGATCACTGCAGTGGCTCTGCTGGACAGAGGCACAGAGAACTATTGGCTCTGCCATTCAGAGGCACAGGAAACCAACCTATGGGGTTGGCAAAAGCCAACACACGCTAGCTAGGCTTACAGATACCCTTGGTACGACAGCCTAGCACCTACCTTTGTACATATTACATGTCTTATGTGCATGGATAGTTAAATAGCTCTTCCGTTTTACTTTGCTATCATGCTGATAAACTGTGAGCTCACTAAAAGACATATGCATCCTGTTATTGTGTATTGTAAATGCCAATTGACATAACTAATGTTTGCCTAACATTACAGTAATGCTATGAAGCTTGTAATACATATCTGCCTACAATGCTGTACATTATACAGTTATTGGTGCAATATCCCACAATGCAAATCATACTTGCACAGTGGCCCAACCTTCCACATGTTATTCTCTGTAATACACCCATACATATGGCTACAGTTACAATATATCAACATATACTATCCCCTGTTATAGCACATACTTGTTGGACCAGCCCTGCCACTGATATCAGCTGGTGAGGAGTATTTCTGTTCAAAGCCCTTATATAGCATCTCTTGTGGTGTATGCGGTATTTGCCTTGTGACCTACAGCAGTACACACAAGTACTACAAGCATTACTATGCTCAACAATACACCACTACAAGATAACTGTTTCCACTGTATGGATTGCGTGCACTTTAAATACTACATAATAATACTACATTCACAGACATACTTACTGTTCTACATACCTTATTAGCAACCCGAGGTGTCATTAACTGTTGATTCAATCCTTTTCGGTTTGTGTTTCAATGTTGTTTGTAATGTTCCGCTGGTATATACAGATGGTTTGAATGTGTGATAACACATCCTTTTCTAGTTACATATTGGTAACATGTGGTATCCTGTCCACTAATTGCTGTTCCAAAGTAGTTAATTGGATCAACATCAGCTGTGCAGCTACTCCATTAGCTGCTACCATGGCAACAGTGGTGTATAAGTGAGTATTCATTTTGGGCATTGTCGTTTGCCTTACTGTCGAGGGAGACGACCTAGATGTGTTATTGAGATATATTTCAACAGCTATATGGAGACACACATAGATATATTAGCTTCATGACTCCCGTGGACTGTGTGTAATGGCTAGACGATTTAGTTCTACATGTGAGTACAGCTGTTATATTTCGGAACAGTGCTACTTATGCAGGGTTTGTTTATACCTGATACTTCTGCAGATGTTTAAGTCTGGCAAGGATGTTTGGCCAGCTCAAGGCCGCATGGCTATGCATGAACTGTTATGTGGTGTACAGTGTGCTCACCAGACATCCTTGATTTGGTGTACAAGTGTAGCATACTGTGCTGTTACTCACTAATTGCTAACACATCCCGGTGTAAGCACAACCCTCTGAAATGGGATTAGTGCAAACAAACCCTATTACATCAGCAGCTGTTCCATTGTATAACAGCAGCTATTTCACATAAGGCCATGTTAGTGTGTCTCTTACAAGGTATGTTAAGGCTTCTGCAGATATTGTACAGTATGTGAATGATTTGTGATGTTATTACAGTTTGTATTGTAATATGTTTGGGTGTGGGGGTGATGTTGGTGGGTGTGCTTAGCAGATGCAGGTGTGTAGGAACTGCTTTTATACATAATCGCTATGTGCATGAGGGTTCCTTTCCTATTTGAACACCTATCCTTTTGTGGACTAATACATGGTAATTGCAGGCTGATTCATTAAGGCACTGTTATGTGGTTCCTGTATAGCATGCAGGTGATGTTAGTCCTTGAATCCCTTTGGTAATACATCTGAATGTAATAACGTGTTGCTACATGATAGCTGTGTATTTCTGTCATAGGTATTTGCAGTCATCATAATTGGGTTGGTGACTGATCCTCTTTGGCTAGGGTTGCCACCTTTTCATATGACCATAATGGGACCTTTTCGGGACACACATCTGATTTTACAGGCTGACACAAACCCATGGTCAGTACAAGGGATAGAACTTTCCTTTCTTGCCTAATTATAAGCTTATTCTTGTAGTAGTTTAGTTGCTTATCCTGTTTCCTGTAACATGTAGATATTTTAGATACATAAATAACTATTGTATGCAACTATTACAGTACATACGGGACATAATTATGCCCTACAATCCTAGGACATTTGCCACATTTAATATATTTGGTCTGGACACAACCGCCCAAAGAGGGAGTGTCCCTCATAAAGTGGGACAGGTGGTAACACTATAATTGGCACATGTCCATAACACATATTTGTAATAGTGTATAAGCATATACTCTCCATATCCTTTGTTCATAAAGGTTGGTAGTGGCAGAATGTGTGATTGCTATGGTCTATGTTATACAACTATATGAACACTTCAACCGCTCTATACGGGAGACCTATGGAATCCCAAAACCACATTGTTCTGACACACACAGTACCGGGACCAGACTCCCATACCCCACATTACCGACATCGACAGTAACTCACGAAGGTGACATGAACATGGAACACACACATGCACACACAGACACACTGCTATCCAGCACATCCAAACAAACCATCTTACACTACGTATGAGCAGGTGGCCAAGCCCCCCTACACCCCCCATGTAGGTGTCTGCGCTCCCCACAGCACCGTCTACTTTAATATTCTACATCCTAGGTTGCGCAAACAGACACACAAAACTAACCCACAACCACACATTACAGTCCCCCAAGAACACACACCACACACAGAACACATACTTACACACACTACAGCCCAAGGAAACACACATACACACAGTAACCCACCCAAACCACAACACCAGAAGCACTGACTAACTGTCCATTAACATCATGAGATTACACCTCGTGCATCTGGTGTTTCGGTACTGTGTTCTTTCGGACCTTAAGCCTTGGGATTATGCGCATCGGTATGTAAAGCAGTAGGTATGTGGTAGGTATCCCATTTATATGTACCTCCATGGTTATGTAGAAGTTGTTAACCTATCTATATATCTACATATATATGTATATCCCCATATATCGACATATCGCTCTCTCTCTCTCCCTCTCTCTCTCTATATATGATGATGTATATATATATATATATATATATATATATATATATATATATATATAACATACACCTTTCATTGGGTACATGCTGGTTTGTCCTATTTCAACACATTTCTACCTTTTGTGTTTTATCCTGTCAGTATACACGACTGCCATTGATACATCTCAGGTAGCTTAGTGGTATGTTATTGTGATTAATGTGTACATGGTTGCGTGTAATAATCCTGGCAGTGATCTCTTACCTCTCAGAGCAGGCACTGGTAGTGCAAGGGTGATTAACACACATTTCAGCAGTTGTGTGTTCCACATGTCTATTATTCTGTGGAGAACTACCTATATATGCAAGCTGTGTTTAAGGTATACTATGTAACATGTACATATCTGTGAAGATTCCTGTCAGGGATACTCCCCATTATTTGGAACTACATCCCTGATTACATTATACAAAACCCCTCACTGAAACTCCGGGGAATCCTTGCAGAGTGGGTGGTGAACAGTAACTGTACCCAGGGATCCCACAAGTGGCTCTGCTCCACAGAAAGACAGTTAGTTGATCGATGGGGTGGCAACAGCAAACATGTTTTGCCTATGCTTATGAGTGGGCTCAGCAGTTTGGCATTTACCTACCTATGTATCTATGAACCTGTACATACAGTATGGACGCATGCTGATAGCTTAATTTACTGTTCAGGTATTGACTTATCTTGTGCCAATGGCGGTTGTGTGTACAATAGTTGAGGGCTACCTATATAGGATGCACACAGTAGACCACCTATACATGACAATTTACAGGTGGTCTTGTGTGTGCCATCCATGTTTGCTGTGTGTGCAGGTGGAGAAGGGTGTCAGTCCATGAGTGCCTACACTGTCAGTGTGTGTGCTATACGTTCCCTCTTTTCCAAGGCATGGGTATACTGGGCATGCCTCCATCTGCTTACTGGGGCTAGCGCAGGGTATTCGTGGTCTGAGTCCCCCTGTGCCTGTGGGTCCCTTGGCAATGGTGGTGGGCTGTGAGGGCCTTCACCATTCTGTCCCTGCTGCAGCTGTTTCTGCAGGATCATATTGTGTAGTATGGCACACTTTCCTGGAGAGTACTACAAGGCTCCACCAGATATATCCAAGCAATGGAACTGTGATTTCAGCATCCCAAACATTCACTCTATGATGATTCTGGTTTCTGCGTGTGCCTCATTATGGTGTTCTTGCGTAGCTGTGTGTGTATTTCTGATGGGAATCATCATCCACGGTTCCAGTGCATAGCAAGCATCCCCCACCAGGTGGCCATATGGGATGTCTCCCCTGGCAAATACCTGATACAGCTGTGAGGCATGCCAGATGTGGAAGTTGTGATAGCTTCCAGGGCTGCCAGCGCACACATCCATGATAATGCTTTGGGCATTGCACACAACCTGGCAGTTGATGAAGGGGAATCCCTTGCGGTTTTTGTAGTGCCTACCCTGCTCACCGGGTGGTGACTTGATGTGTATGTGCATGCAGTCTATTGCACCCAGTACCTCCAGGTAGTCTGCCACACGGTGGAAGAGATGCATATTGTTGGCCAACTCCTCCTGCATTCGGGGGAAGTATATGTGCTCATTGGCATGTGGTAACATGGCATCCAGGAACTGGTGGAGTACCCTGGATGCTGATGCCTGTGAGATCCCCATGATATCCCCAGTTGGCCATTAGAAGGTAACTGTGGCTAGTATTCTCAAGCTTACACATACCTTCATGTCCACTGGGATGGGTTCCCCTATTTTACTTCTGGCTCTGAGGTGCGGCTGGCACAGCTCAACAAGTTGCTGTATGATGTCCCTGTCCACCCCTGTAACACTCTACTATCTCCAAATCATGTAGGCCCTGGTAGGTTACCCTGGGTCTGAACTCTCGTCTCCTCCTCCAGTGCCTGAGATGGTTCTCAGCATCATCCTCCACACCACCGTCAGTCTCCAACACATGCTGGTGAATCAAAGCTATGGCAGCCCCTAACATATACATATTAAAAGTTCCCCGTCTGTATACACCAATGGTGCAGAGTGTCTGGGAATACACAAGTGTGTGTATGGGGCTTTCACACCTTATACTATTGTGCAATGGATGATGCTGGTGTAATTGGGTGTGTTTGTGCTATTCCAGCTGCAGGGTATCTTAATTATTAGTTTTACAGCAGGTACTGCTAATGTGGGGCCTTTGGTGTTGGCTTACGCTTGTCTGCCGTGATTCATCTATTGCCCTTTACCTCTATTTTCAACCCGATTCACCTCCCATTGTCAGGCATGCATCCAGCTGCTGCCTTTCTTGCTTTGTGCTTCCACAACCCAGGATTGTGTTGGGAAATGTGTTATGTAGCTGATCTACTGCGAGTTCACTTTGTTCTGCTGCGACAGTTCCCTTTTCTTTGCTGTACGGCACCACCCCTTTCCTGTTCTGCAGGTAGCTGCTAGCAGCCTTGTTAGCTGTTGTCTATGGCCCACTATGAGTTTCTAGGTGTTAATTACTCATTTGTACTCCAAGTACCATGCTGCAGCATTTCCTTATTGTCTACCCATATCCTTCCTGTTTCAGCTGTGGTGCACACCGTGCACAGCCGTTTACCAGGTTTTGTGTGCGTTTTCATCCACGTTCACATGAATGTTCAGTTACCTTGTGTGCTCCCAGCTAAGCAAAGCTATGGCTACTTCCACACTCCTATCCTGCGACTTTGCTTAGCAACATACAACATGGATTAGCAATGATCCAACGTGCTTACAGCTACAGTGGCGCGCCCCTCTCTTGATGTCATGTTTACCTCCAGGCCACTCCTCGGTGTTGTAATGCTACGCCATGTGGCACATCCTTACACAGGTGGGGCGTTTGCGATTCAGTATTACTTGACTCATTTGCATGGCATTGACTGCTAATTCCTAGTTACCGCACGGAACACTGTCACAGACCCTTAGCAACCCTTGCGCCATGGTTGCGGTGTAGCATGCGTGCCATTGACTATTATGGGGATATCATGAATTGCATTACATTACAGTTTTATGACATCTAAATATATTTTCTTTGTGATCCCGTTTGCGCACCAATGCACTGTGGTTTTACTTTGCGTTGGTGTGGCCATGACATTAAATGTTATTTTTTATATGTTGTGCATGTTGTTTTATGCCATTGGCTATATATTTAGCCATTGGCATATATTAACATTATAATACATAAGTTTGGTCCGCTTTCATGGCTCCAATTTTATGCTTGACAAAATGTAAACCTTTTTTTTTTTGGTTTACATTTCTACATGCTTACGCTATGCCTGCACAACTTCATGAATCGCTATATACCTTCATTTGCATGCTACATTGCTGCACATTGGGTAATTAGCATACATGCGCCAGGAGCTGCGCAGCTCTGGCGTATGCTGGTAGTGCACGTGGAAACAGCTCTTACCTGAATCGCTCGATGGCCATATTTGGCGCTAGATCGCCGACGCTACTCCGGCGCATGGCGCAAGCTTCATGAATCCCGGGGAGTATGTTCACAAGTTATTAGACAGTTTAAGAAAATTAGAGAATGCAATGAAAGTAAAACAAAACATTATGTAAAAAACAAAAATCTGTGGTGTAACATGCTTTGTTGAAGCATGAAGGTAGTATCCACAAAAGAGTAGATTATACAATGGTATAAAACAGGAGTAGCAATGAGCCTCACATGGCATATTTTAAAAAAGTTAGGGAACAAGGGAATTAAGAGTTACAAGTCTTGCAAGTATAAGAGAAAATGTAAGAAATAGTATGGAGTGAGTAATAGTTGAAGAGAAAAGGTAGAGAAGAATAGTGGAGATCAGTGTTATAATTAAGTTCAGAGAGTGTGGAAATTATGGAATAGGGATGAAGTAGAGGGAAGTCATGTGGGGTGAGAGCAGCAACATTCCCAGTGAGATGAGAGGTGGGAATGGAGCAAGGTCTTTAAGATGGACCAGTTATGGGTGGTACGAATAAGTGGTGGCAGGGAATTCCAGAGGGGTGCTAGATAGAAGGATAATAGAAGTTTGCCTGGAGAGCATGTAGGTTTGTGCACTTCAAGCAGGTTCTGATTACTGGAGCTGAAAAGTCTATCAGGCAGGTGCATTTTGAGAGAGGAGGCAAGGAAGAGGCAGATAAAGGGTTTGAAGATGAGTTTATGAGCATTAGTTAGTTGGATATAGGAGAGATAGTTAGACAGTTCTAGCCAATTTAATTTGTGAAGGGTATTGCAGTGGTGGGTGGAGGATTTGAATCTGGTTGTGAACTTAGAGATTTTGTTAAAGCAGGAGGATAATTTTGTCTTTAGAGAGGACTGAAGATTAGAAAGAAGTGGGGCATCATACAAGAGGGAGGGAATGAGGTAGGAGGTAGAGAGGACAAGGTTAGCTGAGGGAGTAAGATAACGCTTGTGGCGATAAAGCATACCTAGTTTTTGGTGGGTTTTTTTATATTAGTTTGTAGGTGAATATTAAATTTTAACTGTTTGTCAATAAGGACTCCTAGAAGTTTTGTATGGGGACAATTTCGACAGAGGTCTTGTTTTGGCTAGTTATGGAGAGAGAATTCTTATATATTATAATGCTTTTTTGAACGGGCAAATATGATTTTAGATTTAGATGCATTGAGTGCTAGGTGATTATTTAACATCCATCACTTGGTAGAAGAAAAGGCTTCTTGAGTTAATTTCAAGAGTATGGGGATGGATGTGGCACAGCAGATGATCACAGAGTCGCCTGCGTATTGGACAAGTGTAGCATTTGGGATACACTGATGGAAATCGTTTATGAATATGTTAAAGAGAAAAGGACCTAATATATTTGTGGCATTGTACTATGTGGCTGTGCTTTATTCAAGCAGTGTTTAGGAGACTTATCTGGTGATTTCTTCACAACCTCAACATATGTGAGCTAGTGCTAGGTTACTGTGATGTGGAATGTAAGCAGCATATTGACATAACTGATGTACGAGATGTTAACTCCCAAACTGGGTAAACATTTATATCTATAAAAAGCTGTTTCAGTGCAGAATAAGACCAAATGATTGTCATTATGCATAAAGCTGCAGCTGTACTGCCTCTGCTTCCCTAGTTCAAGCAGGCTGGTAACAGAAGGAGGGGAAAGCAGGCTGTGAATTCATGAAAACAGGGCCCAGTAAGGGATCAGCTAAGTTACAAACTACATAACTTGGTAAAATACCACAAGGATGATCTCAGCATTGATTCATCTTTGAATCCTACCTAGGCACTACCAGCACTAGTTTCACTGCAATTGCATGCAGATAAGAATCAATGTCTTACTGCTCTGGCTATCACCAGGAGCAAAGCAGCAGCAGCAGCACTAATCCTGAGCTGACCTTGAGCACCAGGTCACAGGCTCTCCTGCAATCCATTGTCTTATTTCAAATGTCACCAGGATCAGTAAGCTTGTTGCTGTCTTCTCTTAGTAAATGTGTGTGTTTTGTTCAGCTGCTCAGCACAATACAGTGCATATCTGCACAATAGTCTGGAATTTAATCTAATGAGTTTCCCAGTAAAATAACTATGACACCAGATGGGGAAGTTCTTCACACACTCTAACCAATCCATGAAGACAAGAAATCAGTATCCATCTGCTCCTTCTTTCACCAGCAGCAACACAAGATCACTGATCTTAAGCTGGCTGTTGAGAAGTGGGTCATCGGCTTTTTAGTAATTGATAGCTCCCAGAAATGCTATCCATCAATGTCCCTCTATGCTTGCTCTCACCATTCAGAAAGCAGAATTGGTTATCCCAAGTTGTTTCCGAATAAAAGTTTTTATAACTGAAAAAGGAGGTTAATGATGTAAGTATCACAGTGAGCACCCACTTTGGGGGGGGGGGGGATTTGTAAGGAAAAGTTACTCAGGTTTTAGTATTTATGTTGAGGGCCTTCTAAGTATGATTGTTTAGGGATCTATATTAAATTATTGAAAGTTGAATTCACCAAATTTTATTTCCATTGAAAATACCGTTCAGCAAATTCTGAACATTGCAATCACAGTACAGTGAAGATCAAAAAATGTGCCCTTTCCTCACTGTAGTGCAATGACGGAGTTGATATATATAAGTAGCGGGGGGTTGTGAGCGAATTTGCTAAACAGTATTTTTGATGGAAATAACGTTTTGTGAATTCAACTTTTGATTATTTAATATAGACCCTCTTTTAGCACTGACTATTATTAGCAGATGAAATACGACTAGGATGAGCTTCTAAAGTCATATTTATGTAAGGGCAGGGCCACTCAAGAGCTACTGTGTTTAAAAACTTGATATGCACCTGTTAGGTAGGACAGGGAAAAATCCAAAGTAGTCATAGAACAACTTTAGCTGAAGCATCTCATAGATTGCACCTTGTCTTCTATTGCTTACCTTAAATAAAAATGTTATTTCTCATACTTCTCAGCTACCCTACAAGTCAACTAGCATTAATCCTTTTACAGTCACAGAATGTAACATAAATGTTTGGTAACTCATCCAAGCCAAGAATGAAGTTCTTTTTAAAAGAAATAAAGTAAAAGTAAATCAAACAGATAAAAAATACAATAAATTATGCAGGCAAATTATCAAACTATACTAATCTCTTGTTTCCCACTAGCTTAATTTGAAATGCAGATCTCATACATCTTGTAATTGACAATATATGTAAGTATCTGATGAACTTTGGTTGTTTCTATCTTTTTGAAACAATGACATAAACCATTCCATAGTAAGAACATGCTTGCTTCAGGAAGTAGCTTACCTGAGACACTGCAAGGCCATCCTGGCAGTAGTATCGCGGGGTCTGTATTAGAACATTGACTTTTTAAAACATCGAATGTTCAAATATCGACCCCTATTCAGTGAACGCTGACAATATCGAACATGCAGAACAGCAAATTTTTTCTAAGGGAATAATTTGCTGTTCCGACACACATACACACAACACAAACACACCAAACAAACAGCAATCCACACACAGACACCTAAAATCCTAGATCTAACCCTACACTAAACTGTACACACACCACTAGCTATCCACTAACCTTAACCCAAACCCTAACACTGAGGTCCATCACTATCGCACACTCACCTCACCTGCACCCTCACCCTAACTCAACTACCCTGCCCTAACCCTCATGTCCACACAATCGCACACTTACCTGACCCGCACCCTAACCCTAACTCACCTACCCTATGCACTAACCCTCACGTCCACACAATCACACTCTTACCTGATCCCGACCCATAACTTTCCACCACAGTGCTGAACATAGCAAAGCCACAGGAATGGCCAACTGAATTCCTTTCCTGGTAAGAAATTTGGTGTTCTGCAGCTTCGCTATTTTCAGCTTTCGCTGAATAGGAGTCAATATTAGAACATTCGAAGTTGAGAAACTTCGATGTTCTAATATAGACCCGTATCGTGTGTCTAATAACATAGTGTTTACCTGCTGTAACTACAAAGCAATGTCATCTCTGCTCCAGTTTCCAGCTTAAGCAAAAACAGCTTATTCTTTAATCCCATATAGTTTGCTTACAGATATCGATAACATCTGGTATAGTGGCACACCATGCATTGCATAGTTAAGCATACTCTCAGCAGACATATCATTGCTCCAGCCTGTCATCATGGCCTTTAAGTTCGCTTACAATTTTTCCAAGATCTCTTTCAATCATTTTTTTTCTTTCTCTTCTATATTTGGCAGCTCTTGAAAATGCAGTCCTACCCACTCACAGCATTGGTGTGTACAGCTTCTACAAGAAAGAAAAGATCAGAATTTCTTAGCAACAATTATGCATTTTCATCAACTGCCTGCCTTTTATACAGTCCCAAAAATGTAGTTTGTAATAATGAAGTCCATGCAAATTTCAAGAAAAACCCAGAAAGGCACATATTAGTACTCTGACCATTTATGGTTCTACAAAGAGGATTTAGCAGTCACTAAGTCAAGTAAAAGGATACCTCAGGAATTACAGCTTATTTTAATACCTTGTGTGCTTGGGATATGAAAGTTAAACAATTTGCAAAATAATTGGAAATTCAAATATGCTAATCATATGTAGAGCTAATAATTATGTGTCATATATTATGGACTCGTTTAAAAATAGACCAATAAAGCTTGGCAACAGAGCATGTAGGGTAATTTTCACATAGCCATGCAACATACTATAAAATATTTGTTTTTTACCTAGTTATCTGGTTATTTTTTTCACAGCAATTAGTTTTCAAGTGGCTTAATTTCCTTTTACCCTGAAAAAAAATAAGAAATATGACTGTATTAAAATAGATAGCCATTTTCTGTTAGTAGAGTAGCTTATAATAAAACTGCACTGTTGTTTTTTGATGTAAGGAGCATAATGTATAAAGTAACTGCAGGTGAACACAACAACAAAGGCAATCATAAGCCATAAACATCTTGTTTTTAGGCTTAACATTGATAGTCATTGAAACATGTATTTCATTTTGAACATCTAATGAAGTTTGAGAGTTATTGCTTAATTAAGACTTGCTTTAAAAGGTTTTGATTGAGCTTTTAACGCATTCACAAATCCATTTCAAATAATGTATGCAGCAACTAATTGCAAGATGTATTTTTTTATAAAGGTCACCAAAGGACTGGCAATGCATTCTTTGCTTGTTGGAATTAAATGGAACTTTTATTGCTGCATGTTTTCTTTTGATGGTAGTCATGCCACACAATATGCAATGCATACCAAGTGTTGTCCACTTCAAAACTGTATTTCTGTAAACTTTTCATGTATTGACCTGAAGCAGTATGTGTTGGAGAAAGATTAACACAACCTTCTGAAAGGAAATGAGCCCAGAAACGGGTATTATAAGACATGTACAAATACATGAAATTAAGCATTGACATGCATATGAATGTGTGCAAACATACACATGAATATATGTGCACATGCCCCCCCCCCCATAAACTCCAGCCGATTATATCCTGCTTTCCACTCCTACATTTCTTAACTATAGTGTCTCCAATACAACCCCCAGGGCTGGGACTGCATTGAATATAGTCAAATTGCAAGGGGATCGGGAACTGTGGAGTAGAGCCTCTAGGAACATCATATATGCTGTCTTTTGCCAAAGGACTTTATTGGAATGCTGGCACTGAACAAGGCTGATGATGTCACCTCCACCTCCTTGTGTGAATTATCTCCTGCTAGCTATCCATATGGCACAACAAGTACCACACTTATTGTGAGACAGTGAATCACAAATTAGTGGTCTGACTGGAGCAAGATTGTTGAGAACTCGACCTCATCCTTTCTGCCATCATGCTTGCTATAGCAAATTTCATCTACTACCTCTGCCATTTGCTTTAAACTGTCAACAGCTTATACAATGACCTTCCTAAATTGTATGTTTATATTGTGCACGCTGAATGGTAAAAAAAAAACATTAAGTCCATCGCACTGCTTTTGCTATATTCACTTCATCTAAGACACCAAAACAACACTGGTTCAACTGGATACTTAATGACAAACAGTTGCAAATGTGTGCCTCTGTATCTCTCCTCAAAATCCAGAAATGGCTATCTCTTTAAATTTCCTTAATGTGGATAATGCAACCAACTATTTTAACTACTCCTTACATGCTGTCCTTAACATCCTGATACCTATGTGGCATTAAACTTTAAATCTAAACCTGCTCTGTAGCTTAACCTAGAAATTAAGGCTTACTCGTTGCACTTTGATTTAGCCTAGAAACTATGTTGCCATATACCATCAAACTAGGGCATTTTTCAGCTTCACAATAAACACATTTAAATTAGTAAACAGGAAAAAAATTCTTCACAATCCACAGTATTAGTAAAAGAAGAACCATAAAGTCTTTTTACAACATGCAACATGGTTGTGACAATTCAGGAACAAAACTCATGCATGACCTCTACATAACTTGAACACTTGACAATGAAAATAGATCCAGTGAACATTATCTAAGTTTGGTTATCTCTAATATCACTATGTAATGTACACCCATACACCTCATCCTGTTCTACTATAGCATTCCTTTTTATATTTCTCTCCTGTTCTCACTGTATCAGTTAAAAAAACTCCTATCCAAAGTGAAATTCACATCACAGGCAACAAATCATTTCCTTGTGGATTACCAACAACTCATAGCTGAGGCTATTTCTCTTCTCTCTTTACTAATCAACCACTCACATGTCCATAAATGCTGGAAGGTTAGCATAATTATCCAATTACACAACAAAATACTTTTCTTGATCTCCCCCTTTATGTTTCTGCAGCACAGCTCTTCTGTTTTCCTAACATCCTTGAATGCATTCCCTTTCATCTCATGACTTACCTTAAACCCTTGGTCTTTCCAATACAATATGATTGTGGCAAATTGCTGCCTTTTTTGTGACTTTGTCAATAGCTTTAATGGAAACTTCAACTGGCATGCATGTCTACATGCCACTTTTACCTATGTATATAATTAAGTCACTTTCTCTTAAATGATTCCCTACGTGTCATTTTCATTTATGTACACAATCACGGGCCACTTTCACTTACACTCTACCTTAACTTGTATATATCTATATGGTCTATGATCAGCTATCAAAAACATAAACCCTTGAACAGCTAAATATTGAACTGAAAACATCATTACTGAATGTTACTAAGCAGCAGCAGCAAAAAAAAAAAATCATAGAATGGTCATATTTGGACAACAATCAGGAAATAATGCAATGCATAAGGTAAGTGAAGGAAACCTTTTAAATTTGCCTTGTTCCCCACTGTAATATGATCTCGGAGTTGGTATATATAGTTATGGAGGGTACATTGAGTGGTGTGGGGGTGAAACTGCCATCTAGGTTGGTTGCATTCTCTATGTTGGCCAACTATGAATATTCAGTGAAGTTTTTGTTGCTGTTCCTATTGTTCAGTAATGCTCAACAATGATGTTTTCAGTTTGATATTTAGTTGTTCTAGGGTTTATGTTTTTGATAGCCGAACATAGACCCACCTCTTATAACTGTGTGGTAGCATTTGTCAAGATGTGTGTGAGAACTCTTGTCAGGAAAAACTTTGTCTAAGATAAGTGGTTGATCTAGCTAATCAATTAACTTATTCTTCAATCTCTTGATTCACTTTTTCCTTCTAATTTGTCTTCACATTGGTCTTGTAGCTATTTCTCTTACTGTACTTCAAATTAATAAAGTAATACTGTCTGAAGAAAGGGTTATTTTCTGGTGTTCAGAAGGTTCTGCGCTAACCGCCCATTAATGCTCCACTCTTCTTAATGTTATGTCGCCATGTCCTCCAGGTATACAATTAATGGTAATGGTGATCACATGATTATTACTAATTACAGCTTCAGGTATTAGCCCTTTATGACTGAGGCTGAGTTATCTTAGCATAAAACCATAGTTTTACAGTGCTAAGTACAAAGAAAATTGAAAATGAACTTGGACCATAATCACTGGGAATTAAAGAAAAATAAGAAACAAGACTTGTAATGTCAAATGTTAGAAATTAGTAATTTATTTCACTTCTGCACAGAACAATAATATTATAGTCACTATTTTTACAAAATGATTAAGTAAAAGACTATAAAAACAACAAAGACAAATCTCAAAAACCACTTCATAGAAATAAGGCAACTTTGCCATACAATTTTAAGTTATTTATTACCACACTATTAGCACCTCAACTTTTGTATTCAATATATATTTTAGTACGCAATATGAATATTGGCTCTAGATGATTGCACTGTTAAGTGACACCCCAACCCATGAGTAAAATATGGGAAAAAACGGACTGTGAAAGGTGGGATGGATATATTTTAGTACATTTTCTATTCCCTTAAATTAAATGTAACAAATTGCATCCATGAAATTAATTTTTAAGACCAGTCCATTCATCATCATTCTCAAAGGAAACTATCTGTTTATTCCCAAAGGTACCATAGTCAAATAATTATAAATTTAATTTACCGTTTAGTTTTTCAAGTCATCGCTTGTATTCCAATGCCCATCTTACAGATGGCTTTAACACAAATATAATTCAACATTTTAGTAAAGAAACACCACTCCCATGAACATCACTAAAATGTCTTGATATTGCTTTATTGAAACATCAATTAATTGCATTCTGTATGTTCTCCTGCATCATGGTTTTAAATCAAAAATATGATATACTCATAATACTTCCTGCAGACACATAAAATGCAACATATTACATATTCTGTACCACTTGGTGCACAATTATTCAGAATGCATAAGGACTGACTGTTATACCAGATGTTGTCAAAATACATATTCATATGTGTTGCATCTGAGATAAAAAAGTAAAATATGAACTAGTTAATGGACCTATTTCCCATTAGTAATCACAGTTTACTGCTAAACAACATGCAGGCAATACTTTAATATTAGGGGGATCCTACGCCTTCAAAGCTATCAAATGTAGATAAGAATACAATTATATTACATATTTTCAATGTGTTGATTTTTCTATGAGAAGCATACCTTTACTTCACACCTAAGAATTATCAATTAATGATATTTCACAATCTTGACTATTGGTTAAACTGGGAAGCAAATGTCAGGTGCTCAGAGTCAAGGAAAATACAAATATGGGAAAATCCTTTAAAATGAATAACTAAAAGGGCTTTTTACAATCATGTTCAGTTATAATCATGTTCACATGTTTCCTGAGCTTTTTTCAGAAATATGCCACATATAATTTGCAGACTCTCCAAAATACTGAAAGTTATAAAAAATTGCAGAGTTTAAAAGTTCTTTCTGAGATAAAGGTCTATGCAATAGTTTTACTGTCAAAACTCCTACTGGTAACAGTGATTATGCAATACAGACATGAAAATGATATTTTTGCCAAACTTGTTAACATTATGATTAAACAAAGATATAGATAATATATCTGTAGGCATGCATGATGGATTCACTCTACCAGCAGTAACACAATTCATACATTTAAACATCTTCCAATGATATATGATACATGTTCGCAATATGCCACATCAGTGGTAATAATCTATACGACATATGTTTGATGGGAAGTATCAGTGGCAATGTTGTAGGCAGTAACACTGCATAGCTGATTACAGTGTTTGTTTTTCACTTGTAGTTGTTCTGAGATATTCACTCATATCTAAAATAATTGCTAATATTCCCAGAAGATTTACTAGTTCTATTTCTTACTTCATTCATGTAAACTGCTGTGCTCTACTATTATTTTTATTAATGTACACTGTATGTAAATTTTACAAAGAACTGCCAGCATGATAGCATCACACTCATCTTTTTACATTCTTACTGAAAATATAAAATATTTCACATTTTTTCAGTCTTCAATTAGTCACCTGTCTATATCTCCTGTTGATTGACTGACTATACATGTGGACCAAATCATGTTGGCTTGTAGATGTGAACTTAATCCTCAATGTAAAACCTACCATTCACACTATATTAGATTTAGTATTAGAAATTACTATTACAGCTTTTGCCTGTAACAAACAGTTATAAATTTGATGAGTTTAACACAACTTCATTTTACTGCAATTGTTTGTCTAATGTCCATTAAAATCATAGCCCTCCAACACAATGGTATCATACTCCATTTTGCATTATTAAGGAAAATGTAGAAAGCATTTGGTATTGTTATTATCTACCCCAGATATTTTTAAATTACTCAAGCTCTGTGCATTCCTCTGTGATGGTTTGACTGAGCAAGCATACCAAGGGATACTAGCATCCAGCTGCCACAATGCTTCCTAATACTGGTAGTGTTATTCTTTAGATCTTGCTAACAATATGTAAGTAATAGTATTATTCATAACTGTGGAAAAACAGCTGAATTAACATGTGCATGTTACCTACTTCCTTTTGGAGCAGTTATTTATTACCTGTCTGCATGAGCATGTCTGCATGCTTATAGTCTTGTTACAAAGTCCAGTAATGCATCATAAAAGCATAATGAAAAAACTACGGCATTTTGGAACTCTGGTTTCACTCTTACAATGGCAACAAATTCTGTGTTATGTTGTTAACTAATAATTGTAAATTAAAGATTTATAATGGGATTTTTGTGCCTATCTAGATTATTTGCTATTTGTCATTTGTTTGCCTGCTTCAGGGAAGTCTAATAAGTTGGAGAACTTTGGAATAATCTTCCACTGGGCCAACAAGACAGCATAATAGATTACTCTGATCCTCCAGTTAACACCCCAATCTCAAACATGGCTGCTGCAGCAGTATCTTCAAAGTCCATTTCAGGTACAAGTCTGCTATTAGCATCTATTAAAAAATCCTGTTTTTCAATTGTTATATATCATGTTAAGCTGCAAGTCCAAGTAACTAGTCATGACAGAAGAATCTGACGTAGTATGTTACATAATCTAAAGAGACACTATGGCTTCAGGTTTAGACGTGTTGTTAACTTATGATGCAAATAAAGTTCCTCCTAGATTTTGTGCCAACATTTAATAATTGCATTGGTGACCAAAAGAACAGATTGAGGAATAGTATATAAATTATTGGTTTATATATTTGCGGAAAACTGAAAGAGATTAGCATCTTACAGACCTTCATGTTTTAATTACTAAAATAGTAATTACTGAACGAGTGCACCATTCCCTGAATCTACTAACCTATCCCAGAAGGAAATCCTTAAACATTTTTTTTTTCATTCTACACCTAGAAGGAGAAAGTACCTGGCAGACTTGTCAAAGCTGATCAAGATTCCTCTTGGCAACTTCTTGAAAAGAGGATGATCTTTTATATGATAATACAATGAACCCAATGCAGGAATATTATGCAGGCACTTCGGGAGCCATACGGTGTCATGTTTACTCACTCAGTAATTATTTCTATGATATTTTTAAATCTTTATTTCTCAGTGAACAGACAGGGACAATGCCTTGGGACAACATTAGGCACTTCCACTTTGCGGTCACTGTCTCTCAAGACAGGATACTAAGGGTTAAGGCTGAGTTTAAAGTGAACTCCAACCCTTTCCCAGAATATTCAACTTTGTTTTAGTGCCTTATTGTCTCGGGGATTGGCCACAGTAATGATATCAGTAGTCTGCAGTCTGTGTACCACTCATCATTTCTTCTGTTAAATACATGGAATATACTTTTTTAAATATATAAGAAACACCTTCAACCAGCATCCTTTGCCTATAGTGAGAACTGTTACTGTTTTCTTTGCTTGTTAGTGTTATGCATTATTGTTGAAACTAAGTTTATTTCCACTTGTCCCTTCACCAGGGCTGTTACTAATATACTCTGATAGGATTTCCTCTTTGTCTGGCCACATAACTTTTTGTTTCCCTGTATAGGTACATCCATTTTGATAACTATTAATTTAAAACCTTTGTATCATCAGCTGTTTCCTTTATGGGCCAAGTTCCAGTAAGCTTATTCCTTCATGTTTTGTTGTACTACACCCCACATTTTTGAAGAGGTGCTCAGTTTAGCAGATCCAGACTTGCCTTTGTTATAACTTATTTTACAGTCTTACTCTGTGTCTTTCTTTGATTATAAGTTATGGTATCCTGCATAGGATATTATAGTATTGTGTTATTATTTACTGAAAGACTGTATAATTATTCCTATGAACAGTTTCCACACTAGCAGACCTCTGAACTTTTGCATTTACCAGCTGTCTCCAGATACTGAACAGACATGGAAAATGTGCTCAGAGATAATTAAGTTCACAGTAACAATATCTTAAGTGTTGGTTGTGGTTTCCTTATGGTCTCACTGTAATGCATATGTGTATATAGTCTATTGAGTATCCCTTGCCTAGCTGAATTTCCACTTAGAAAATTGTGTACTTTGGCTGGCGTTTGTTACTTAACAGTTATGTTTATGTTCTGCATCTACCTTTCTTTCAGACCTTGGGACTGACCCTAATATGCAGAGTGGAAAAGGACTTCAGTCTTACCGTGCCTGTGTTCTGGCCTGCATCTGTCTTTATGTATTTTCATCTATGTTTACTATTAGTTTTAAATATGAAAGTGTTAGGTGCTAATATGAATGCAGTCACAGTGAGGGCTACTGCACAGTGGCTTGATATTCAAAAAAACTTGCTACCCCGAGCTGTTCTTATATTGTCTTCCTTCTGTGAGATATTATGTGCAACTGGATAGCCCACTCTCACCATCCCATCCCAGAACAAGTATAACTGTGTGGCACCAGATAGCCCATTCTCACCTTCCCATCCCAGAACAGGCACTTATCTGGTTACATGGAAGAAACCATAAAAGATCGGCTTCACATTACTGGCCCAGAGATAGAAGGTGTCTCAGAATCCCTAGTTTAATCACTTGCTGTTTAGCTAGTATTAGAAGGCTTGTCATGAACTGTTGGTAGCTCTCAGTCAAACCTTCCTGGCTGAATCTTCTGGTTGACTCTTCTGGATAAAGCTGATCTGTCTTAGAGAGATCAGTCACTGTCCCTTCAATGAATGATATTAAGGGGTTTTGCCTTGGGCTGACAAAGGGAACCAAAATCATTTAATTCTTCCAAACATGCAAATATAGTCTTTACGGTTATTAAAGTTGTCAATGACTTTGGAATCAAATGGGGCTTGACATATTTAATATTCTCTCCAGACAGACTTCCAGGATCTCTGGTTGCTTTAAACTTCTTTCATTTTGAGACTTGGGAGTGACAGCAGCACAAGCTACATTTTTATTTGCTATCTGATTACATTCCTTGACCATTCAACAATCTAGATAATAGCTACACTATCAGTATTCATCACCATTTTTCAGATAATTTCAAGTAGTGTGGTTGGGTATGCTATATCTAATAGCCATATAATGACATGGTAATGAGCACCATTATTAAAATAAGCTTTTCTGTGTATGCTAATGAGGCAAAGCAAGGTGACATGATTCATAAATATATACAATAATGCACAGCAGGGCTGCACCCACAGCATATTGCAACTTGGCTGAATGCTTTGTCTTCAGATTATGGAAATTCCTAAATAATGTTAAGGGCTGTGGCTGCATTAGTAAATGTGCATCTGCAAGAGACTCACAGGTGAGTACCATTACACACAGCCCTTTGCGGACCTCTCTGTCTATTGGTGTTAGTGGCTGAAACTGACATCTTTCTACTAGGGGCCAGCACACTTCTGTGATTGGTAGTGCCCCCATTAACATGTGCACTCTAAGTGGTGTGGATAGCCAGGGGATCTGCAGGCATAGAGGCTGAGTCCATGGTCTGTGCTGGGAATAGAATGGTCGCTTTCCCTGTGTGTATCACATACTCTGTACTCCCTGACTGTGCCAGGTCATCCCTGTCATCTTTGTTAGGGCTGCAGATCTTCTAGCTTGTGCTGGAAATGGAATCTTGTGTGAATAACCTAAAGCACAAAATAATCAGTGTAAGTGTGACCCAGCACCCAAAATGTAAGAGCAACCGAGTTTCACAAATATTAAAATGCTAAAAATCAATAATTAATTGCATACCTTGTGCAGATGGCAGGGGGAGGGGAGGTACCCCAAAGCATACCTCTCAACCTCTTCCTGCAAGAAATCTGAACAGAGCTAAAAATTATAGGGATACAGAAGCCAAGAAATCAGGAACAGGTTACAGATTTTGCTCTTATAAACTTAGAAAGTTTTTGAAATAAAAATGTTTGTGTTTGCAAGCATTTTCTGAAGGACAGAGTGTGAAATTCAAATGTATGTCAATATTCAGTGATTTCAGTATTAAACAATTTGCCACAAAATCACAATTTTTTTGAGAAACAGACGAAAAATATGAGACAAAAATCTGGACATTCTGTGAAAATCCAGACAGTTGAGAAATATGTTCCTAATGTAACTCAATACCACAAATCAGATGTCTTTAATGATTTGGACAATAACTGAGGAATGCAGAGGACTTACAAGTATTCTTACATAGAAACATTTTTATATACCTGGGGTATCTTGAATCTGTAGTCTCTGTGGCCAGTCAAGTTTGCCCCGACATCTAGCACTGCACTGTGGAATTCTTTTGAGATGCCACTGCTCTGAAAGATACAAGAGACTAATCTGCAGTACCCCCACCACACACACACACACACACACACACACACACACACACACACACACACACACACACACACACACACACAAAACACCACCACCAACTGACCTACCTTCTTACGGCAGGAGCAGAGCTGTTTTCTAGTCAGCACATGTGTCACTGACTCTGAGGTGCACCGTATCAATATTGAAATTGTGACCACCAACCACATTAATATCTATCTATGTAGATATATATATATATATATATATATATATATATAATATTTGTGCTTTGAGAGCTATATATAAATAACAACATCATACCAGATATAATCTCAGTAGGCCTGATGAGTTACATGCATGCAGTTAAACAGCCATCTTCCATGGAGCTGGAGGGCCTGGAGGAGCACTTCATTTTCTACATTGAAGACAGTGTAGAATTCTCAAGACATGGAAACATTCCTACAATGGGGCTAGGCCAGGCTCAGGGGGAGGAGGGCCCCTTTAAGTTCGCAAAAAGCACAAAAACTGATAGGCCAAAAAAGAGCCATAAAGACAATAGAGTGGATTACTGAAGATAAGAAAGAAATTATGTATTGTTACTATTATGCAAGAAGCCAGGAATTTCCAGACAAAAGATATTCAAAAAGATTAAGAGAGAAATTAGAGGAAAGAAAAATACTTCCACAAGAAAAACTGTCAGTAGCTTCAAATGCAAATTTGTGTTCATTAATATAACAGATCCATAAAAAACACTATACAGACCAAGAAACCTTGGGATGTTTGAAAAAAGAAGCAACTGAGGAAGTAAAAATATAAAGAACAAAATCTAGAGACTTTTGAAAGGTGTAAAAAAATAAATTTGGACATGGGAAAGAGAGATCTGATTAGATGCAATACTTATGCAAAGGAGGAAGCCAAATTAATCAACACAAAAAAGGCAGTCCCAATGATATTCCAAGAGAAATGCAGGCAAAGGTATCTAGACATAGAAAATTTCACAATAAAAAAATAATAAAATCACAAAGAGGGAACATAGAACAGAAGATTAGCAAAGCAGAAGTTAAAAAAAAAAGAAGTTGAAGTTATAGAACACTTGTGAAATGAAAGATTCAGTGTAGAAAGTCTAACACAAGTTATATCACAGCATGATAGGACATTTTAATAAGATATGTGGACATGGGAATGAAGAAGAGCTTTAATATGGTGCAATATTTATGCAAAAGTGAAAGCAAAACTAATCAATACAAAAAGAGCAGCACCAAAGATATTCAAAGAGAAATACAAGCAAAGGCATCTGGACATGAATATTTTTACAATATAAAAAATAAGAAAACAAAGAGGAAAAGTAGAATAGAGGGCTAGCAATGGAGAAGTTAAAGAAATAGAAACTGAGGTTATGGATTACATGTAAAGTGAAAGATTTAGTTTAGGAAATTTAACTCAGTTAACGTCACAGCAGGATGGAGCAATGGATCCTCAAATTGAGGAGAAAACAGTGCGGCGTGAAACATCTTATCAGTTGCCATATGAAGATAGTTTGGAGTCATCCATAGGAAACCAGTACAAACATTCAGTTGGAGTAGCACGGCAAGGGAAGGACCAGAAACTGTGGTAACTCTTGACACAGTTAATGTTGTAGAGTGATAAGCCATTGAGTTCCCATATGAAAGAGCAACGGATGACACAGAATGAAATTGAAGAGAATGTGACACAGGAAGATGCTATCGAACTCTCTATAGAATGCCTGCAGGAAAAGGAAAACAAAAAATGCGTGTGTGTGTGTGTGTGTGTGTGTGTGTGTGTGTGTGTGTGTGTGTGTGTGTGTGTGTGTGTGTGTTTGTGTGCATGCGTGTGTGTGTGCATGTGTGTGTGTGTGTGTGTGTGTGTGTGTGTGTGTGTGTGTGTGTGTGTGTGTGTGTGTGTGTGTGATCGGGAAAGTGAGAGAGATGTGTGAGTGAATGCACGAATGAAAGAAGAAGTGTGTGTGTGTGTGTGTGTGTGTGTGTGTGTGTGTGTGTGTGTGTGTGTGTGTGTGTGTGTGTGTGTGTGAGTGTGTGTGTGTGTGTGTGTGTGTGTGTGTGTGTGTGTGTGTGTGTGTGTGTGTGTGTGTGTGTGTGTGTGTGCGAGATTGGGAGAGTGAGAGTGATGTGTGAGTGAATGCAAGAATGAATGAAGAAGTGGGTGTGTATGGGTCTGAGATCGGGAGAGTGAGATCGATGTGTGAGTGAATGCAGGTATGAATGAGGAAGTGGCTGTCTGTGTGTGTGTGAGATCGGGAGAGTGAGAGCAAAGTGTGAATGAATGCAGGTATGAATGAGGAAGTGACTGTGTGTGTGTGTGTATATGTGAGATCGGAGGTGTGAGAGGGTTGCATGAATGAATGCATAAGTGGGTGTGTGTCATGTGGGTGTGAGATCAGGAGAGTGAGAGCAATGTATGAATGAATGCTTAAGTGGGTGTGTGGTGTGTGGATGTGACAGACAGTGAGAGGAATGTGTGAGTGAATGCAGGTATGAATGAGGAAGTGACTGTGTGTGTGTCCAGATTTTTGCATCATATTTTTGTCGTGTTCCTGCTAAAATCTATACTTTTCTGGCAAATAGTTGAGGACTGAAGTAATTAAATAATGACGAACATTTGAGTTTGAGACTCCACATTCTTCAGAGAATTCATGCTAATGCAAAACGTATTATTCTATCAACTTTCTATGTTTGTAAGAGCAATATTTAAAATCTGTCCCTATTTGTCCCTCCATCATTTTAGGCTTTCTCCAGATTTTTTGCTCTCTAAGGTTGCACACATATGATACAACAGTGCAACACGCAATGGGGTCAGCAATGCCAAAGCAACTCGAATCTCAAGACAGGGAATGGGGTAATCTATTCCTAGATAGGCTCAACCCTATCAAACAATGTTTCTCAAGGGTCAAAAACTAGCTTGAGTCTTCGAAGGGGGGAAGAAGTGTGATGAAATGAGATACTGCCAGCAAAGCTAGCTGGAATTTTGTAAATAATTATATGTCATTGGTGAATATCGAAATGATTTATACAAGATGGTTGCGTTACAAATGCATTAGAACTGTATGTCATGTGTATATCAAACTGCTTGTACAGACATGGGTTGAAAAGGTATTTGCAGAGTGCTGTTTAAAATGTAACCACAGTGTGCCCTGCTGGCAGAGAATAGAAATGTACATGCACTATTGTAATTGTTTAAATGTATGTATTTTAACAGTAGAACCTGGAATACAGGAGGTTACTTTCAGTCCAGAAAACTTCAGAAAAATAGCTGAAATTAAATGACTTTATATGACACAATTAAGAGGCTACTTCTCAAGTTTTCAATGCAGTTAGAGACACAGAATCTGTACTAGAAAGCATTCTGTATTGTCCTTTGGAGTGAACTAATTGCTACTTTTGTAGCATGAAGGAATACAATTGTTTTATGACTTCAAGCGTCTGCCAAAATTCTGAGGAAAAGCCATTGTCTGTAGGTAGATACTAAATGCTGAAAGCTTCTATCAATGGGCATTTTGGCCTGGGAACTAGAAGTCAGACGACTAGAAATGATGTAATTCTGCAAGCTATCCAAGCAGTAATATTTTAGATATTAATTTGAGAAATCTCTTAGTGAGACAGAGCATTATGTATTCAGCCTTGGACCTGACAAGAACCATTCATCACAGCATCTCCTTTACTCTGTTAGTAAGTTCTTAGGTTATAGAATAATTCTCTTAGAGTCAGTCAGAAATACAGCGAAGCTTAGTTTGGATATTTTTCTTTATTTATTTGAGACTGTCCTACAATGTTGTTTTAAATATTTCTTGTGGTTTTTTACTCTGATGTCACTGTGAATATCTTAAAGTAGCTGATAAATGGTTCTGGTGACAGTGTAAACTATCTTATAGTCTGGGCAGAAAGGGGCATAGCTAGCAAACTTGTGACAGCCTTTATAAGGTGTGTGTGTGTGTGTGTGTGTGTGTGTGTGTGTGTGTGTGTGTGTGTGTGTGTGTGTGTGTGTGTGTGTGTGTGTGTGCCAATGGGGAGTCTTAATGGGAATCTGTAGAAAGAGAATGAAACCAGCCCTCAACTGACTGTGGTATCTGTGTTATCTTAAGGGAAATTGCAGTTGATGCAGAGAGCTGCATCTGGACATAGTGTGTGTATATCTGTTATCCTCCCAGTGAACATCCTCCTCTGTTGCCAGTGGTGAGAATTGTGGCTTCTTGATTACTGGTCCAGTCCAGGATTGTTAAAGTTTGCATCAAAAAAACTTAAAGAAAAACAAGAAACAAATATTTTGTGGGTGAGCAAGCCTTCCTGCACCCTCTGTATGGGAGATATCCTTACAGTGCAAGCATATTAAATCTTCCTTACTGGAGTGATAAATAAAATGGCAATGGATCAGGAAAAACCATATTCCTTTTCTGAATAAAGGAATACATAACTAACTGTTTGAAGCCCATGTGTGTGTGTGTGTGTGTGTGTGTGTCTGTGTATATATATATATATATATATATATATATATATATATATATATATATATATATATACAGATTCACTTTATATCCTTGAAATACTGAAATATTGAAATATCGAAATTCAGTATTTTGAGGCTATAAAGTGGAAACCTGAAAAGAACGAAAACTCAGAAGCGCGAAATTTAAAATCTTGCATACTGAAGATTTTGAATTACCACTTCTGGTGTACACAAACACACACCTTTCTCCCCACACACAAACACAAGCTCTGTCCTACATAAAAGCAGGGGAGCAAGCCCTCCTGCACCCCCCATGTGGGGGGCTGCACCCCCCACACCCCCTACTTAAGTGTTCTAACTCCGAGGTCTCACTACATACAAAATCACACAAAACACCACCACACAAGCTACATTCTCCTTGCACACACACATCACAGTAACAAAACCACACACCACAGCCCCTACCCAAAACCCTCAACACATAAACACTTACCTGAATCCATAACCACAGCAAAACACCAGAAGCACTAATTCAAAATCTCGGGTATGCAAGATTTTTAATTTTGTGCTTCTGAGTTTTCGTCCTTTTCAGGTTTCCACTTTATGGGCTCAAAATACTGAAATTCGATATTTCAGTATTTCGAGCCTCTAAAGTGAATCTATATATATGGGTCTAGGACTATTCACTGAAAGCACATTTCACTGAAACACATTTCACTGAAAGTTATATATGGCCTTTTCCCCTCTTTAGTGTGACCCTGGAGTTAGTATATATAGTAAGTGGGGGACATGGATACTTGCAATTCCAATAAATTACTCTTTTCTGAACATAATAAATATCCAAACTATGTCCCCCACACCTCGCAATGTGCTGTAATGGCTGCTGTTCTGCACTTAAATACATTGTGTCTAGTGTTTTTAATTAGTATAAGGCATTTGTTTAAAGCTGCTTAACACCTGAACTCCAAACCAGTCACTTTATATTAAGATAATCAAATTCTGCACTCTTATGGCAGGAGAGGGCTGGTTTCACCTATATGACCTGGCATTGCTGGTAGAAAGCTCATGGTGTGCTTACCTGATTGGCCTTAGGGCATAGTTAGTGTAAATCTTGTTTTTTCTAATTGTTTATAAACCTCACATTTGCGAGAAGCTGCTCTTTGGGAAGCAGCGATTACTGGTGCCATGTATACACACAATCACCAGAAGTGAAAATTCCCTATAAAAACTACCTCAGAAATTTACTTCAGTGCCACATTACACAAAAACCACCTCAGAAATTTACCTCAGTGCCACATTGCACACAGGGCAGTGAGAAGCATTTGTGCATGTAGTTACAACTCTTTAGGTCTACCTTACCTTATTATAGCATGCAGGACTATTGCTTCTCAGAGTGCATCTGGTTTGGCACTTGGTGGCATTGCTGGTTAGGTTAGCTGCAGATTACATCAAGTAAGCATCCTTCCCTCATCTGGTCACAAACACCCTCCACTCCTTCCCTTACAAGAACATATTAGAACCTGCAACCATGGATGGGCACTTTCCTGCTATCTCTGCATCCAGCTTGGTGGACATGGGCATCCTAAGGCAATGTAACAATTATGTACACTAACAACTACTTAATTTTTGAATAGATAAATACAGTATGTGAGAGATGCTGTTACCCATTAGCACTGGATGCTAGACTCTCACGTACAGATGAAAAAAGCAACAAAGAGGTTGTCAGCGACTCACACACACCACTCACTGCACCTACAAAGGAGCACTCACAGAGACCCACATAAGCAGAGGTGCTCATATGTGCCTTACCCAAATGGCAAGGACCTCTCAGGCACAGTCCTCAGGAACTCTGCAGGCACACAAACAAGACAATTCTCATCACAACACATAAAGATGCACCTCATTGTGTCTCAGCTACAACGTCCATAAGGAGAAATACTGCACAACCCAATATTCTGGTAATAGGAGGCTCCACTGTGAGACACACTGATGTCCCTTTTACCAGGCTGGATACGGGGAAGATTACAGGTAGTTGCCTGTCAGTGGCAAGGATTTGCCAGATCATGCAAACACTCATGTCAGTTACCCCTAAGTACCAGAATGACTCAGTCATAGTCCATGTGGATGTGAATGACCTGAGACATACCTCTTTGGACGGTATGAAGAGAAACATGATTGAGCTCCCAGAATATGTGTCACAAACAGGTATGAGGCCAGCAGTGAGCAACATTCTACTGTCTCCAAGGATGATGTCCCAATGCCAGTAGAAAATGATAGACTTTAACAATTGGCTTAGCTGCTGGTGTCATTCCAAAGGGGTCCAATACTTGTCAGCCTGGGAGAACATGGTTAGCAGGCCGCACCGCTTTGCTAGGGATGGTCTTCACCTGTCACTTCTACATTTTCAGATATTGGTTCAAACATTATTCACCCCTCTAGTGCCTTTTTAAGGCATTGCCAAACAGACAAGCCTTCCAACAAAAGCCATTCAAGATAATCTGAAGGTGTTATTGCTCAATGCTAGGAGTCCCAGCAAGAAACTGTACTCTCTGGAAACTCTCCTCACCTTTGAGAATGCTGATGTCTGTGCAGTTACTGAGACATAGTTCAAAGCCATGGAAAGCCTTTCAGTAGTGCATGGCTATAATGTCTTTCACATATTGCAACTACCCACTGAACATGAAAGAGCAATCAAAGAAAAATCCATTACCATATTCCTGCTAGCTACAGGTCCCTCACCGTGAACCAGAAAACTCATACATCACACCTGAAGTTACTAGAACCACTCACCATCCAGCCAAATACCATACTAGTAGGTGATCTTAACTACCTCTCCATTAATTGGGAGGCATACATGACCACTAACATGGAGGCCAAAAGATTTCTTGCCTTTATAAATATAAATGCTCTGGAGCAGCTAGTCTGCATTCTCATTAGGGGAACAAATATGTTATATATGGTACGTACAAATATGGGAGAGTGCTGCCTGATGTCCTCACTGGTAAGATCTGATCACAAGGCTGTCTCCATTGAAATATAGGTAAAACTAGTCTCCCACTGACCTCAAAAAACTTTAAGAATTTCTGTAAGGTAAATTACCCCGTATCAAGCTCCCCCAAATCCAGAAAACACAGTAAACTATGCAGAGGCATATACAAAAGCCCTGTAGGACCATATGAACAACTGCATAGAAACAGCAGCACCAGACCAAAATAAACCCTCGTCAAATCATAAATACAAGAATCCTTGTTGGACCCCTGGTATCAATAGGTTGTACAGCAAAAGAATGAAAATCCTGTTGAGAAGTAAGAGGGTATCTGCACAACAAAGCAAATAGTCTCTCATTAGTCTAAACAAGTGAATCATGGAACTAGTCAAGTCTCAGAAGGCAGACTTTGAGGTAAAATACCCTCCAAGCTGAGGATATCCATAAGGCATTTTTCCAATATGTATGCAATCTTAAGGGTGAATCCCAAAAATGTGCAGAATTACTTGTATGTGGCATCACCTATACTCAGCCTGAAGATATACAAATCTGCTGGATGGCAAATGCAGTTCAAATTTCACCTCCCCATTACCCCCAGGTCTCCCCAAGAAATAACCTCCTCCACGCCACTGCCAGTTTTCACCACAGAATAGGTTGCCACTGAGCTCTAAAGCTAAATCTCAGCTTCAGTGGTGCCTGACATTATAGTGACCTGTGTTTGCATGATCTGGCTGTTGCCTCTTCAACAGCTTAAATCAGTACTTTTTAGGGCCATTAGGATCTTTATTTAACCACTGCCTCTAGACTGGCTTTGTCCTAAAAGAGTGGAGGATAGCAACAGTCATCCCTCTGCATTAAAAGGAGACAATCTACTGATCCAGGAATTATAGACCCATAAGTTTGACTAGTCTTATATGTAAGGCCATAGAAAGAATAATTATGGACCTGATAAATAATGACATAGGACACCTACCAAAACTGGACCAACCCAATTTAGTTTTATAAAGGGCAGGTCATGTCTACTGAATCTGGTATATTTCTTTGAGAAAGTCAGTAAGGCCATGGTAAAACAGTACATACCACCTATGTCGACCTTGCCAAGGCATTTAACATATAAATCCCTATATCACCAGATGGCTAGCCAACTGACTCACAGACAGGACATATGTGGTTAAAGTCTATAAATCCAGATCCAGCAAGGGCCCAGTTACTAGTGGTGTAAAACAGGAC
>NC_056735.1:1904024358-1904067924 GCF_019279795.1 Protopterus annectens
GCATGTAATAACAAACAAATATGAATAAGAACTTATTTACCACATTATTGACTTAAGCAGAAGCAGTCTTAACACATAATGGAATAATACCAATGTATATATTGCAGAGACAATGAATACCTCCTCAGACATTCCTGCTACCACAGCTCACTTTAATATATTTCAGATTTTCTGGTCAGCATACCTGACTAATTTTTATTTACAAATGTATAATTAATATATAATAACATTCTATCAAGTTAACAAATAACTAAATTGGTACTCAACAAAACAATATATATATCAATGCACCCACCAGCATTATATATTTAAGGTGTGTGTGTGTGTGTGTGTGTGCGTGTGTGGTGTGCGTGTGTGTGTGTGTGTGTGTGTGTGTGTGTGTGTGTGTGTGTGTGTGTGTGTGTGTGTGTGTGTGTGTAATCACAAAAATATCCGTGACTATATTATATTAGACCTGTTTCTGTCCTGAATCACGAAAGAAAAATATCTCTGGACAAGTTAACTTCCCTGAGTTAGCATGCAATACATATATAAAATAAATTTGATTTGTGAAATTTGCAATAGTTCAGCTCTACCTTGAGACACTTTATCAATGTATTTGTAATATGCTTCTAAAAACTTAAGTAATATAAATACTTTTTTGTATGATCAGTACTGAATTTATAACTACTTTGAAATAATAGCACAAAATTAACGAAACTGGATACTGCTCTTGGATATAAAAACTTGTTTTAATATCACCACACCATACACATAAGATGAGCGCTTTCGGGCGGTTGCCCTTCATCAGATAAAAAGATACATTCTAAAATTCTTTTTAAAAAAGTATTAACCAATCAGTATTCAGTGAGAACATTCAATAAAATTCAATAAAACACCCGCCTTTTACTCAATGTGGGTTTTAAAGGGATAACATCATTTAAGCCTGGTTCCCTATGTGCTGTCAGTTCAAGAATCCATTTGGATTCAGCTAGTTCAGTGTTCAACTTGATATCACCCCCCCTGCTGGTCAATTTTAAATTCACAATAACCCTAAAAGTAAACTTGTGTGTAGGGTTATCTTTAACATGCCTAAACAGGGCGTTATGTACATCATTGTTCCTTATACTGAATGAATGCTGAAAAATTCTTGTTTTAACATTTGATTGGTTTTCCCAATATAAAACAGTTACATGAACAGCATTCTGCTATGTATACTAAATCTGTAGTACGACAGCTTGCCTTACCTTTAAACTGATACACCTTCCCACTAATAGGATGTATAAACTCAACTCCTTTTTTGATGCTACCACAGGCTTTACAACAACCACATGGTATGGTTCCTGCCTTGCCTACTTTTGACCTAACATCACTGGGGTTACTTCTCTCTTTGCAGAGTATATCCTTTAAATTCCTACTTCTTTTATAAATAAAGTTGGGCTTGGATCCAGCTAAATCTCTCAAGCTGTCATCGCTAACTAAAATATTCCAATTATCACGTATTATATTGCTAATACCTTTCATATCACTACCATAGGTTAGTGCTACTTTGTGTCTATCTTGTACGGCCCTCTTGCATACTCGTTCTTGTTCCACATTATCTGTGCGATCCAGCCAGGGTCTATATGTGTTAGCTCTAAGTGGCTTAGTCTTCTTAATGGCTTCCCCCACCATTCTCTTGTCATACCCTCTGTTGAGGAAACAGCTGCCCAGATATTCAGTCTCCATCACATACTCGGCATCATCCTTCACTATCCTAGACACCCTACCCATTTGACCTTTCACAACATTGGTGAAGGTATGTCTAGGGTGCATGCTGTCGTAGGACAACAAAGTGTTGCGCCAGCATTCTTTCCTATGTATCCTTGAAGTGAACCCTTCTCTATTTTGAATTAAGCAGACATCTAAAAATCTATTTCAACCTTCGACGTTTTAATACTGAACCTGAAAAAAGCAGTAGTGGAATGAAGGTATTCTATAAATCTGTTCAGTTCATTAACATCCCCATCCCATAGGACAAAAATATCATCTACGAAACGTAGGTATAGGAACAAATATTTCCTCCATATGTTATCGTTAAACACATAAGAATTCTCCCAAAAAGTAAGGACGAGATTTGCATAAGTATTGGCGCAGGGGGTGCCCATGGCTATCCCCTGCGCCTGTCTGTATGCAGAATCTCCTCCTAGGAAGATATTATTCTCCAAAACTAATGTTAATAGCTCTAAAATCAAATCTGTCTTCGCATTGGTGAAGTTTTTAGCGATTAAAAGTTCCTTTAACGCCAAACTCCCATATTCATTATTTATTATGGTGAAAAGGTTGTTAACATCAAGGGTGGCCATCAAATAATCACCAGTCAATTTCTCCTTACTAATGTTGCCAATCAGGCTCAAATAATGCCCTGTATCCTTTAAAATGTACGCTACTTCATCTACTAGGGGTCTAAGAGTCACCTCTAACCAAATAGATATATTTTCAGTGACCCAACCCCTTCCCGAAACTATCGGTCTAAGGGGTGGGTCCAATACACTTTTATGAACTTTGGGCAAAGCTTTAAATATGGGTGTCAAGGGCTTTTCAATAAACAGAAATTCAAACAATGACGATGTTATCATTAAATTATCGCTAAGCCACCTCAACCTATTGTGAACCCTGTCAATAGTTCTCCTTATATCTACCGGATTTATCCTAGTGTATGTATGTGCATCTGATAACAGACTTTTCAGCTTATTCGTATACCATTCTGTGTCTAGTACGACAACTGAACCTCCCTTGTCCGCTTTTTTAATGACAATGTCGGTATAATTACCTAAATCAGTCATTGCCTGTCTTTGCTCTTTTGTTAAATTGTAAAATTTATCTCTATCGTTCTTTTGAAAGTATTCTATCAAGTCACGATCACATTTGTTTATAAAGAGTTGCAAAGCTGGTGTTAAGGGTGGTATGAAACTACTTGGCTTTTTTAAGCTAGAATGTGCACCAGTATTTTCACCAAATTGCTTACTTAGCATCAAATTCCGACAATAGGACATGATGTCCAAAACAACATCCTGATAGCAACATTGTGCACTTGGTACAAAAGTAAGGCCCTTGTTAAGGACCATTAATTCAGATTCATTCAAATAACGTGAAGATAAATTAAGTACAATATTGTTATGCTTACTATCAGTCACTCTAATGTCCGCCTTTTCTTTTGAAAGTCCCGGTCGTCGCTGAGCGATCGTTTCCACGGACCTTTCTTCTTTACTTGTACCGGTAGCATATCCAAAAAATGATTATGTGGAGATCTAATTTTTGGTCGTGCTCCGGATAACGTAGCATTGCTGGATGTTAGTTCTGCAGGCTCCGTAAACACCTGTACTTCCACAGTGTCCGTTAAGGCTACAGAATTAACTATAGCCTGTTCACAGACCAAAGTTGATTCAGTACTAACAACATTGTGAGCATTCACATGATTTAATTCACACAAACCAGAGTCTCGCTCACTAGTCTGATCCTCAGACGCACAGTTTAAAACCGCTACATTGCTGGTAGATGCCATTGACTGATGAGTCGAGTTCCGACGCGCCGTCAGGCCACTCCTCTGTTGCCGCTGTTCACCAATCCTGTTCGTACCTTTCACCACTTCCGCCATAGTTGAAGTTTTTGGTTTCTGCCATACAAAAATGCTTCCGTTCGAAAAATCTTCATAATCTCTGCGTAATTTGCCCATTTTCTGAATTTTGAGTTTAGCATCATTTTCATTAAATTTCTCATATGAATCAGCCAATTTCTTTTTGCACCAGACCTCAGGATAGTCTTTTTCAAGCTTATATTGTAAGGAGGTAACAGCATTTTTAAGTTCAACAATTTCTTTGGAGAAAAAATCATTCAATAGATCCATGTACAGGTAACTTGTCTTGATGTTAATAGCTTGCCATCTGGCAAGAAGCTCCGGATACCTGTCTCCTTGACTCGGCATACATAGTACACGCATCCCACGCGGTACTATGCCATAGTCAAGACAGGCTTCTAAGTGGAAAGTCTGCCATTGCAGTCGCTGTAGCCTCATGACTTTATAGGTAAAATCTCTCAAATTGTCCTCAAAAGATTTATCTACAGCCATTGGGGTATTTGAATGTTGATCCATACCTGATTTGATGGTAAAACCTAGACCAAGCAGAGGATTCTCCTTAACAATGAAGCGTTTCACATCCCATCCTCCTCGTGAAACGCTCTCTCCTTCATCTCCCCTCTCTGTAGTCGCCATACTTTCACTCCCTTGAGCATGCATAGCAGTCAGACCTCAGAGAAAATCAGTACAAAATGGAAGAAAAAGGTCTATGCTAGCCAAAATCCAGTTTACGTAAAAGTTCCAAACAGAACACTAAATAGCACAAAATTAACCAAACTGGATACTGCTCTTGGATATAAAAACTTGTTTTAATATCACCACACCATACACATAAGATGAGCGCTTTCGGGCGGTTGCCCTTCATCAGATAAAAAATACATTCTAAAATTCTTTTTAAAAAAGTATTAACCAATCAGTATTCAGTGAGAACATTCAATAAAATTCAATAAAACACCCGCCTTTTACTCAATGTGGGTTTTAAAGGGATAACATCATTTAAGCCTGGTTCCCTATGTGCTGTCAGTTCAAGAATCCATTTGGATTCAGCTAGTTCAGTGTTCAACTTGATATCACCCCCCCTGCTGGTCAATTTTAAATTCACAATAACCCTAAAAGTAAACTTGTGTGTAGGGTTATCTTTAACATGCCTAAACAGGGCGTTATGTACATCATTGTTCCTTATACTGAATGAATGCTGAAAAATTCTTGTTTTTAACATTTGATTGGTTTTCCCAATATAAAAACAGTTACATGAACAGCATTCTGCTATGTATACTAAATCTGTAGTACGACAGCTTGCCTTACCTTTAAACTGATACACCTTCCCACTAATAGGATGTATAAACTCAACTCCTTTTTTGATGCTACCACAGGCTTTACAACAACCACATGGTATGGTTCCTGCCTTGCCTACTTTTGACCTAACATCACTGGGGTTACTTCTCTCTTTGCAGAGTATATCCTTTAAATTCCTACTTCTTTTATAAATAAAGTTGGGCTTGGATCCAGCTAAATCTCTCAAGCTGTCATCGCTAACTAAAATATTCCAATTATCACGTATTATATTGCTAATACCTTTCATATCACTACCATAGGTTAGTGCTACTTTGTGTCTATCTTGTACGGCCCTCTTGCATACTCGTTCTTGTTCCACATTATCTGTGCGATCCAGCCAGGGTCTATATGTGTTAGCTCTAAGTGGCTTAGTCTTCTTAATGGCTTCCCCCACCATTCTCTTGTCATACCCTCTGTTGAGGAAACAGCTGCCCAGATATTCAGTCTCCATCACATACTCGGCATCATCCTTCACTATCCTAGACACCCTACCCATTTGACCTTTCACAACATTGGTGAAGGTATGTCTAGGGTGCATGCTGTCGTAGGACAACAAAGTTGTATTTGTAATATGCTTCTAAAAACTTAAGTAATATAAATACTTTTTTGTATGATCAGTACTGAATTTATAACTACTTTGAAATAATGAAAAATAAAAATGAACATATATACTTTTAACAAATATGCTGTTTCTTGTTATCATGAATAGTTAAAAACTACTTACAAATTAATGCAAATAAGTCAGTGTATCCCTAGACAATGACATTTTTTCTTTTTTTTTTTTTTTTTTTTTTTATTATTTATTCACTTTACTGATTGGACATAGTTATTTTCACTGTACAAATTGAATCACTGACAGATGCAATACAAAAGATTGACATAACTGCTGTGAAACATGGGGACCTGTTAAAAAATGGCTTTAATGTTATCCATGTGAAAGAAACCTTAAGAATGATTTGTCTGACAGGTCATTATTAAAGTTGTTTCTTTACCTGTGAATAAACTATGGATTGATAAAGTACAAAAAAGTTCTACTTGTTTATAAGTAGCAATTGTCTTTAAACAAGTTTAAACAAATTAAAAAAAGAAAGCATATGAATTACATATGAATACATTGCTTGTTAAGTTCATATCATAGTGCAGGATGAAGCTGTAGAACTGCACTCTTTGTGTGAAATAAAATACATAGCTGAGTTAAAAATGAAGGCATTTCTTAGCACTATCCAAAGATTCGTGGCTTTAATCCCTACTATTTTAACATATTCTTTCAACTTTTAGTGCTTGAGAATTTAGTCACAGACTGATGACTAGAAATGAAGTATTACAGCTGATTTGAACTAAGTGCTTGAGAAGCAAGATACAAATCATCCAACTCATTTCATTCCTTTCAGAAAACAATGAAAAATTCTACAATGTTGCCATTGCTGTAGTGTTTTCATTTTCCCTGTTTATACAAGTACTCCAGTCTGTTGGGACTTTGATCACGAAGACAGCATGATGCAAACATCTGTTTATACTTGAAAAAGGACAGGCATAGCCAAGAGCACTGCAAATGCTCTAAGAAAGGATAAGCTTGTCTTCCCATTGGCATAATCTTATACACCTTTCTGACATAAAACTCTTCAGCTTCATCCTGTCATTTGTTCCTCTGTCAAATGGGAACTCACTGGCCTGTCACTCCACAACATTGACTGTGTCAGAGTTGCCACAGTTTCCTGTTCAGTCCCTTTCTGTATTGTAAAATGTTTCATATCCAGATGCTTTTGCCTGTATTTCTCTTCAAATATCTTTGGTGCTGCTCTTTTTGTATTGATTAGTTTTGCTTACTCCTTTGCATAAATATTGGACCCTATTAAATCTCATTTTCTTTCCCATGTCCATATTTCTTCTTCAAATGTCTTTTGCTTGTCCTGTTTCTCCTTACTTGGGGGACTCGTTGTTCCATCATACTGTGATATAACCTGTTAGACTTTTTAGACTAAATCCTTCACTTTGCATGTATTCCATAACTTCGGAGTCTATTTTTTTAACTTCTACTTAACTAATCTTCTGTTCTATGTTCCCTCTTTGTGATCTTATTTGTTGTATTGTGAAATTTTCCATATCTGGATACCTTTGCCTGTGTTTCCTTTGAATATCTTTAGGACTGCTTTTTGGTTTAATTCATTTTATTTTCTCCTTTCCATAAATAGTTCACTGTATCATCTCTCTCTTTCTCTCCCATGTCCATATTTCTTTTTTATACCTTTCAAAAATCTCTAGATTTTGTTCCTTATATTTTTGCACTCCCTTGGTCACTTCTTTTTCCAAACAGCCTCAAGGTTTCTTGGTCTATATAATGTTTTTCATAAATCTGTTCTATTAATGAACACAAATTTGCTTTTGAAGCTTTTGACAGTTTTTGTTGAGCAAGTATTTTTCTTTCCTCTAATTTATCTCTTAATCTTTTTGTATATCTTCTGTCTGGAAATTCTGAGCATCTGATATTGTTAATCCTCGTTCATTCCTTACGCATGGGTACCGGTTCCGACCTCGGAACCGAGTCGGCCATTTTTCAAGCTCGCGTCAGCTACAAACTCTCGATCGAAACTCTTACCCATAATCTTTTTCTCCCTGTTAACTCAGATTTCGTTTGTCGTGTTGCCATTCGGTCGTGTAAAGCTGCTTCTCTTGAGCTAAAAGTTATTTGTTGTCAGAATAGTCATTTATATAACTTTTTCTGTCAGAAAAGTTTCTATTTCATTGTCTCTTACCCTATCGCATCTAGCGACTATATTTTCTTGAGTTTTGCTTCTCTTTTCTCTACACCTTTTACCGCGAGGTATTCCTCCCCTACCATCATTGGTAATCTTCCTTTTTTCATACCTTCGGGTATTCTTTTGTACCATTACTGGTACCCTTTCTACTATCCCTTTTTTATATCATGGCTGATAGGAAAGGTAGTCCGGGTTTTAAAAGGTGTTCTGATTGTGGACAGAAATTACCTACATCTGATGCACATGCTTTGTGTGTTTATTGTTTGCGGGCATCCCATTTAGCTGTTGACATGTGCTGTACTATCTGTGAACATTTTTCTAACAGAACTTTGTTTGAAAGGAAAAACAAGTTGTTGCTGAAGGGACTTCTTAAATCTCCCTTTTCAGAGGCTACTTCTGGGTCGGAGGCCTCAACCCCTCCTAGAGCCCATAAGAAAACTTTGGATGTTCCTACTAAGGCCAAGTCTTTGCCTTCATCCCCAGCTGGGGACTCCCACCAACCAAAACCTAAAAAGGCTAAAGTTTCCTCTCATTTAGTCAGCCCCAGTGCTTTTGATGCCTAGACTTTTGGCACTGAGGCCTTCGGCTCCATTAGTGATCTCGGCTCTGTCTTCTCCTGCAGCCTTCACTATATCGGCACCAAGGGGCTCCTCAGTTCAGACTATTACTACTACTGAATTGGCACCGACCACTCAGTCGGTGCAGACCTTGACCATGTCGCCTCCGACATCTTACTCGGAACCAATGCCTCAGTTGTTGGCTCCAATTTTGTCGGTTCCACCTTCGGTACCAACAACCACTTTGGCACCGATCCTTGTGTCAGTGCAGACCATGACCTCGGCACCGATGACTTCCACATTGCAGACATCCGTAGTCCAGTCTCTCTCAGCACCATTGTTCTTGGTGCAGACTGGTGAGGTGGGCACCGAGTGTGTCTCTTCTGTGGACAGGACTGTTTCTCCCTCAGTCTCCGTGAGGTCCACTAGAAGCCTTTCCGAACACAATGTGTTGCATCTTGTGGATCAAGTGCTTTTGGCCAGAGGTATCCCACCTCTCAGGACCTATCCTTCCTTGGGAGGTGATCACCCATCTCAAAGACCCCTTCTTATTCTCCTCCTTCATTGCCTTTGAAGTCCATTGATATAGCACAGTCTTCCTCCCTCTGCAGTTCCCTTTATGGATCTCACTAAGGAACCGCAGTTGCCTTCATGGCAGGAAAGTTTTGCTATGACCCAGGATGACAGTTGTGACATGCATAATTTGCTGCTCCACAGCCATCCAGGGACTCCGAGTTGGCAGGCTGAGCTACTTAGAGGAGGGGTGACCCCTGTCCTGGACACTCACTCCTCTCCAGGTGGACCAAACTTTCAACTGATGGAGAAGGCTTTCGCTTCTGCTGGCGCTACTGGGCTGTCTATCCCCCTGCCCTCCTCTGGTACACTGGTTTCACAAGTTGCACCTAGTGGACACCGAGTGCAAGGGCCTCAGGACATATTCCTACAGGAAAACCCTTTTCCGCTGTCTTCCCCAGCTTCTCCCTCTGAGGAAGTCCACTGGAAAAGTTTGTGTAAGAGGAAGCACATGGACTCCACAGAGGAGTTCCTCACTGAAGACACTGACTTTGATGAGGGGGAAAGATCCCTTCGGTCACCCTCTGAGGTATCCTTCGGTGATATCCTTGAAATCCTTAAACATAGAGGTGACTGGTAGGCTTCTAATCCAATCTCTGAGGAGTCTGTGTTCCTGCAGGCTTCTCACGCCTGGCCCCCTACCTCTTGGGTTACTCCACCTGCCGATTAACTTGTCCAGCTCATCATGCAGCATGTGTGGAAGGCTCCTGACACCATCGAGGCTATTCCCTGGAGGCCAGATAAGATTTTGTCCCCTCCTGCTATGGATCCTCATTGGTCAAAAGGTCTTCCTGTGGATGATCTGGTGGTGGCAGCCACAACAAAAAAGGATCTGGCAGAAGAAGAAAGCCAGACTGTCCATCCACCTAACAAAGAGTCCCGGGCCTTGGACAGGATAGGAAAGTGCACCTTTGCATCAGTGACCTTTACTGTCAGGTCCCTGAATTATATGGCATACTTTACCAGGCTTCAAAGGGATCTGATTTCAGAGCTCTCTGAAACGTTGGCCTGTGCTGTGTCTGATGAGGTCAGTGACAAAGGTGCCTCTCGGCTGGCCACCATTGAGTCAATATCTAACTCCTCTATGCGACTGATATCTCATGCATCAGAAGGAGCAGCTAGAAGGGCAGGTTCAGCTGCGATCTTGAGACGACATGCCTGGATGCGCTTGTGCAATTTTGTGGAACCCTTTAAGGCTTCCTTTCTTAAAGCTCCCATTGAGGCCTCTTCGTTGTTTAACCCAAAGTTAAAAGCACACTGGCCAGATGTGAACAGGACGATAAAACCCTTTCTGCTGTAGGTGTCCATTATTCTTCCCCTCAACGTGCTTTCTTAAGAAACCAAAAGAGTGGGAAGATATGGTTCAAGAAATCTCAGGGTCCTTTCCATGACACACAGGCCAAGTTCTCCCCTAGAGGCAGAGGGGGAAACTCACAGGGAAGATGCTCCTTTTGGGGCAGAGGGAGTCCATGTAAACAGGATTCCATGGATTCTTTCCCCGGCCAATCCTACCAGCGCTACTGAAGAGCGGCCCAACTCCTTTCCTCTGGAGGTGGTTGGGGGTCTTTTCTCCTTGTACCCTTCTGCCTGGCTAACCATCACCACTGATTCTTGGGTACAAAGGATTATAACCAGAGGTTATCATATCCCCTTCGATATTTGTCCTGTCCCTTCAAAAAAACCTTCCTGACGTTCCACCCAGTCAAAGGGACGAAGCAGCACTAGAGATAGAAAAGCTGCTAAGAAAGAGAGTCATCCAAATAGTCCCTCCAGACCAGATAGGATCCGTATTCTACTCAAGACTATTTTTGGTGCCAAAGAAAACCAGGGACTGGAGACCAATTTTAGATCTCAGTGTATTGAACAAGTTTGTGAGAGTACAAAAATTCCGGATGATCACAATACACTCTATCCTTCCACTTTTGGAAAAAGATGATTGGATGTGCTCGATAGATCTTCAAGATGCGTACTACCGCATAAAAGTGGACAGGCCATCAAGAAGATTTCTGTGCTTCTGTGCGGGAGCCAGTCACTACCAGTTCAGAGTACTGCCCTTCAGACTCTCTACAGCCCCCAGAGTGTTCACAAAGTGCATGGCAGTCATCACAGCTCACTTGCGACATCAAGCATTCCAGGTGTTTCCATACTTAGACGACTGACTCATTTCCACCCCCACCAGGCATCTACTGGAAGAAGCCCTGGCATACTCTCTCCTAGCTGCACAAAGGCTAGGCATAACCATAAACTAGCAAAAATACAATCTCACCCCATCTCAGTCAACAGAATTTATAGGGGTTATCTTGGATACAAAGAACTGCAGAGCTGCCATTCCAGAGCACAGAATTTTAAGGATAAAGCAACAACTGATTCCAATCCTTTCAAGGGAAAATCCACAGCTCACTCTGTTCTACAGCTGTTGGGTTCCATGGCAGCCTCCATCACCATTGTCCCCCTGACCAGGTTTCATATGAGGCTTCCACAATGGCTACTGCTCACCCAATGGTATCCTTTTCAGCATCCTCTTTCAGCCAAGATTCGAGTAACCCACAGCTGCAAACAGGAATTAAATTGGTGGATGACACACAATCTGTCACAATGGTCACGCCCCTTCTCCCCCCAGCAACCCAAGGCCACAGTGACCACAGATGCCTCCCTGATGGGGTGGGGGGCTATGTCAGAGACAGACAGTCCAAGGCACTTGGTCTGAACTGGAGGTCCATCTGCATATAAATGTTCTAGAGCTGAGGGTGGTGCTTCTGACGTTGCAAGCATTCCTTCCCCTGCTGCCATCTGGGATGATTGTGATTCATTCAGACAACATGGCAGTGGTCTGGTACATCAACAAGCAAGGTGGAACCAAATCTGACCCTCTTTGTCGACAGGCCATGAGGATATGGCAATGGGTGATGGCTATCAACCGTTTTCGTCTAGCAATGCACATTCCTGGGAGTTCCAACGTGATAGCAGACAGACTCAGCAGGTGCATTCTACAACCTCATGAGTAGTCCCTGAATCCCTTGATACCGGCGGAGATCTTCCACCGCTGGGGCTGTCTTTGCTGTGACCTCTTTGCATCCCCGACCAACTACAAATGCAGCAACTACTTTGCCCTGATTCCCCCTCCGGGACAGTCACCCAGGGATGCTCTAGTCCACGATTGGCCCTCGGGTCTTCTTTATGCATTCCCACTTTTTCTCCTCATTCCCCAGTTCCTGAAGAAAGCACGTCGGTTGAAGAGCAAGGTGATCCTCATAGCACCATATTGGCCTCATCATATTTGGTTCCTCTTCCTTTGGCCTCACCTACTAGATCGACCATGGATTCTCCATCCAACCCCGGAGTTGATCTCACATCCACAGAACCTGATTCATACCAACTTGCGCAGCCTGAAGCTCACAGCTTGGCTACTCCAATTCCCTTGATTGCCAGGCAGAATAATCTTTCTTCACCAGTACGTGACATTCTCATTGCATCACATAAGTCTTTCACTAGAATTACTTATCTAAGCAAGTGGAAAAGATTTACCTGTTGGCTGAAGGATAAACAAGTAGATCCCTTCTCAGCACAAGTGTCAATAATACTAGACTATCTGGCCGACCTTTTCCAATCGGGTCTATCGGCCTCTACCATTAGAGTTCATTTGGCTGCAATTTCTAATTTCCATGAGGGTGTCCAATATTCCTCTCTTATGTCTCACAAATTGTGCAAGACCTTCATAAAAGGCGTGAATCATCTGAAGCCACCTTTTAGAGAACCTATTCAACCATGGGATCTATCATTAGTTCTACAAGCTCTGACAATGCCACCCTTCGAACCAGCTTCTTCTTGTGACCTCAAGCATTTGTCATGGAAAACCTTGTTTTTGGTTGCTATTACTTCTGACAGATGTATCGCTGAGCTTCAAGCTTTATGTATCAAGAGTCCATACTTGATTTTTCATAGAGATAGAGTGTCTTTGAGAACTAATCCTTAATTTCTGTCAAAAGTGATCTCTGAAATGTCTATTAATCAAACCATTGAATTGCCAGTTTTCTTTCCCAATCATTCAAACAGAGGAAAGTATTGCCTACATACCCTAGATATCCATAGGCAAATCCATTTTTACTTAAACAGGACTAGGTCCTTTCATAAATCTGACCAGTTATTTTTGGCCTATTCTGGTCCTAGATTAGTATCAGCTGTTGTTAAGGTCACATTAGCTAGATGGTTGAATGACTGTGTGACCTTCATTTATACACAATGTAATATCCTGTTGCCTACTACCGTGAAAGCTCATTCAACAAGGTCAGTGGCAACTTCTGCTGCCTTCCATGCTAGAGCTTCTTTACATGACATCTGTGCAGCTGCAACTTGGGCTACGCCTCATACGTTCAGTAATCATCACAATTGGATTTGGCCTCCAGGGGAAGAGCATCTTTTGGTTCTATGCTGCTCAGGAATGTCCTTCCATGAGAGACTCCCAGGAATAGAGGTAGCTGGGGACTCTGTCCCATGCGTAAGGAATGAATGAGGATTAACAATATCAGATAAAGAAGTTATGTCTTACCATAAAGTTTCATCTGTATTGTTGATCCTCGTTCAGTCATTACGACCCTCCCTCCTTCCCCCACCTGTGGCTTCTAGTTGATCTCACCATCCGGTTCTCTTAGGTCATTTGACAGGAGGTAGCCTCTACCTTCTTTTGACTTGCAAACTCAATCTGAGGTAACAGGGAAAGGGGGATTATGGGTAAAAATTTAGCTTGAGAGTTTGTAGCTGACACGAGCTTGGAAAATGGCCGGCTCGGTTCCGAGGTCAGAACCGATACCCATGCGTAATGACTGAACGAGGATCAACAATACAGATGGAACGTTATGGTAAAACTTCTTTTTCTTGCATAATAGTAACAATACATAATTTATTTTGTATCTTCAATAGTCCTCTCTGTCATCTTTATGGCTCTTTTTTGACCAATCAGTTTTTGTGATTTTGTAGGAATGTTTCCTTGTCTTCAGGATTCTACACTGTCATTTTCTCCAGTCCTGGCACCAATGCATCTACCAGGATTACCACTTTTTTATCCTGGGTCTTGTCCACCAGCTAACTTTTTTATTTGTAACCTACTTCTCTCCATGATATATGCTATATAAAATACAGTCTATATATCAGTGTCATATTGGCAAGATTTTGTGAAAAACAGGGATCACCTTATGAAAGTACTCACCAAGTCTTGAGGATGAATTCAATTCCAGCAATACTACTCTTCTTTGCTTAATGATATATCAGCTCTCCTTTCTAACTTAAAACTCAAGCCTTCTGATCTAATATCATAAATGAGGCTGTTTAGAAAACTGTTGAAATATTTAGGTTTACATCTTCCAGTATGGCAGTTCCTATATATGCTTAAAGTTAGACTCTTATGATAATATAAATATGCCCTCTGCATGTATGCAACACAAGGAATTTAGTTAATCAAAGTATATAGTTTGTATTTCTGTCATCATCTATGTATGAATCCATGCAACATTTGTTCTTGTGCTTTTTTAATAAATGATGTTTAAATGAGAACATCTTTTAAATGTTCTTGAATGTTTATATATATATATATATATATATATATATATATATATAAATATGTGTATATATAATATATATATAAATATGTGTATATATATATATATATATATATATATATATATATATATATATATATATATATGTGTATATATATATATATATATATATATATATATATATATATATATAAAAAATCAGTCTACTTCACATGACTGAAAAATCAGTTGAGAGAATTTCATTTGACCAAGACCAAATTATCTAATTTTCAAAATCCTAATCAGTAAAAACTAAATGAAAACTCCAGCCAAACTAGAACTTCCACTGAGTGACCTCTCAAACCTCTTGTATCAGAGGCACATGGGATATATGCAAATTACCATTATGAAAATCAGGTGTTTCAGCTATATGGCGATTCTGAATGCCCATTACTTATTTCTTTTTAAGCCGTTTTAATGGACAATTTGAGGGCAATAAAGCCAAACCCCACTAGCTGTTGATATGCATATTTGGGCCTTGTTATGACCTCTTCAACATAGCACAAGCAGAATATTTGAATAAGCATAACAAGCACAGGGCTGTTATACCCACCTGATGTCCATTACCATTAAGGTGACTGCAAAATACCCCAACTAGCAAACTATAACAAAGAGTGAAAAGATCATACAGAAAAAAACAATCAGTAAAAACTAAATGAAAACTCCAGCCAAGCTAGGACTTTCACTGAGTGACCTCTCAAACCTTTAGTAAACCTCCAGACACTGGACCCAACCCAGTTTGGTTTCCACAAGGGTAGATCATGCCTACTCAACCTGGTAGACTTCTTTGAGAAGGTCACCAAAGCAATGGATGAGGGAAGAACATTCACACTGCCTATCTTGACCTGGCCAAGTATTTGACACAATACCCCACTCAGGCAATGTTGACAAATTCAGGAGGTTAGGTACAAACTCATATGTCACCCAGTGGATAGCCAACTGGCTCACAAACAGGACCCAGGAAGTTAGAAGTGGGGAGTCCATCTCTACAACGAGGCCAGTCACAAGTGGAATCCCTCAGGGATCAGTACTTGCATCTCTGGTGTTTGGCATTTACTTCTCAGAAGTCAAGGCCAATGTCAGTGGTCTCTGGCTGCCTAAATTTGCAGATGATTGCAAATTAGGAATCTCCCACTGACACAAATTTTCCCCAGGAGAGGGTGACACAGTCAAACAACTGGTGTCAGAGCCATGGACTAAAACTAAATGCCAGAAAATGCATAATAGTATCCTCTGGGAAGTCATCCATCCCTGGTAACTATCATATTGACAACACACCCCTTACAGTTGACCTAGTAGTCAGGGACTTGGGGACACACACAGTAATCTAGCCTTTGACCATCATGTGTCTACAGTGGTAAGGCAATCATTCTATGTTGCACAACTTATAAACAAAAGTATGGCATCTAAGTCCAAGGAAGTCATTGTTCCACTGTATCTGGCATTCATCAGACCTACCATTGAGTACAGTACCCCCATTGGTATGTATCTAACTTGGCATATCCAACAATTGGAATGTCCACAAAGGGTCTTCACTAAAAAAATACAGGATGTAAGTAAAATGTCCTATGCAGACATCTCAGGGCCCTATCCCTGTATTCTGTCTCCTACAAGCTTTTGAGGGGAGATCTATGCTTGGCATACAGGGCATTGTCAGACCCCACTCTGATGAACCTCCTGCATATCCACAAAACAAACAGCACCAGAATTTCCCATTCTAAACACTTAAACCTTGCCTGTGATATAAATAGGACCTGCTGGAGAAATAGCTATGTATCCCAGAGACAGCCCCGTCTATGGAGAAGACTCCCCATCCATGTGAAGCAAAGTTCCTCTCTACCCAATTCAAGTGCATCTTTGATAATTGGATGAGAAACCATACATTCATTCCTGGTTTGGCACCTATGTCTCTAATGGACATGGGTAACCTGTTAATGGTTCATCTCCCAGGCCCATACTTATACTTATCAAGGGTATCAGAACTTGTCAGAGATTTGGGATGCATGGCTAGGCTTAAAAAGGCCCTTGTGGTTGTTAGCCTAGTAAACACTTATAAACCTATGAACCCAATTCACTTTAAAAAACAACTAAGGGTCTTCTCAGTAACAACTGTGTGTGTGTGCGTGTGTGTGTGTGTGGGTGTGTGTGTGTGTGTGTGTGTAAAATGCCCACTTATATGTGCCTGGTGCCTGGAGGTTAGTGCTATTCAGGCTCAAACCCTGTACCTTCGGTTCAGGGAACAAGAGCCTGAACTGTCTACCCATACCACCACTTAGGATTCAAGGTCTCAACTGTCTAGATTTTCACAGAATGTCTGGAATGTTTGGCTCATTCTTTTGGTCTGTTTCTCTTAAAATTTCCGTTTTTCTGGCAAATCAGTGAGAACTGAATTCACTAAATTATGATAGCGAGAAACACATGGTAAAACAAAACACTTAGTATTCTAGCAACCTTCTAAGATTATACAAGCAATGTTTAGGTTCATAGGTTGGTACTAGGCTATCAGCCCTTGGGCCTGTACAAGCCTAGCCCTAACAATTCGCTGGCTATTTCTTCCCACAGTATTTACTTCCCTGGACCCCTGTCTAGCAGGGAGACTGACATGATCACCGGGGTTAATTTCCTATCTTCCATTCAATCATCAAGGTTTCTTTTGAAGAGGGCCAAAAAGGCGCTCTGCTTGACATGTATGGGCAGTCTATTCCAGAGTCTGGGGAGTCTCTGGGTCAGGAACCTATCCCTCCAGCATGTTTTGTTCATTGTGATGACAAGGTTTAGATCCCTGGAGCATGTGTCTCTGAGGGATTTGGATTTCTTTAAGTGTAGCATGTCCAACAGCTCTGGGTTTGACATGGCCTTGTATGTTAAGCAGAAATCGCCTCTGAGTAGACGATATGAGACAAAGTATAGGTGGAGTTTTTTTAGACGATCAGAGTAGGGCATCTGCTTTAGGCCTGTGATTCTTTTAGTGAGATATTTCTATGGCCTTTCCAGTTGTTGCAGATATCTTGAGAGGTACATACCAGACGGGGCATTGTATTTTATAATGGGTCTAGTGAGGGATGAGTACAGTGGGACAATGACCTAATTTTATCTGGATGATAAGCCCTTAGTGATGAGCTGTGCCACAGAGAAGGATTTCCTGACTGTTGTGGCGATGTGGTTATCAAAGGTGAGACTAATGTCCACCTGTGTCCCTAAGTCTCTTATCACACTTTCAGTGTTTAGTGTACTGCCACCTATGTGGTAAATCATGGGTACATGTTTTTTTTTCCCAAAGGGGATAACTATACATTTCTTGGCATTGAGCTTGAGCTCATGGCTCTGGCACCAAACATCTGTTTCTGTAAGGCCCTTTTGAAGAATATCCACATCATTTGTGGATTCAGTAATGGCTCCCAGTTTGCAATCATCTGCAAACTTTGTTGGCCAGAGTCCCTTAGTGTTGGCCTGTACTTCAGTGAAGTAGATGCCAAACAAGAGCCGTCCCAGGACTGAACCCTCAGGTACTCCACTTGTCACTTATCTGGAGCTGGATTTGGAGTTGGCTACTTTTGCAGTGTGGGTTCTGTCAATAAGCTAGTTGGCACCCCATCGAGTGACATAGGGATTAATGCCCAGCTTAGTAAGTTTATCTATGATTCTAGAGTGAGGGATGGTGTTGAAGGCCTTGGCGAGGTCCAGATAGTCTGTGTGGACCACCTTACCTTTGTCCACGGCTCTGGAGACTGATTCAAAGAAGTCAATCAGATTCAGGCATCAAGATCGTCCCTTCATGAATCCAAACTGGGTGGGGTCCAGTGTTTGAAGGTTGCCAATGTCTTTGTTTATAAGTTCCATGATAATACGTTCCATGGCCTTGCAGATCAGGCTCATCAGACTGATGGTGCAATAGTTCCCAGGATCCAAGGTGGATCCCCCTTGTGGAGTGGGATAACTGTAGCTGTGTGCCACTCAGTGGGCATGAAGCCTGAGGTGAGGCTATGATTAAACATGACACTTAGGTGAGGTGCCAGTTCATTTTGTATTTCATGTAGTACACAGCCTGGGATGTCATCTGGTCCCATGGATGCTGTCTTCTTAGCTTTGGAGAGTGTGTGTTTTACCTGCGTGGCTGTTATTTCTGGAATTTGGCAATCTTTTGTTATTGAGATGGGCCCTTTAGGGGGTGAGAGGGGGGTGAAGTTTGCACTGAATTGATCTTCCAAGATATTGACAATATCCTTGGGATCAGTATATTTAAAGCCATTCTGTTGTAGCTCAGAGCAGATCTGAGCATTGCCATTTAGATTCTTGACATAGCTATATAATGCCTTGTGATTGTCTTTGGAATCTTTGGCAATTATATTTTCGTAACTAGCTTTGGAGGATTTTATGAGAGATCTCAGCTTCTTACTGAGGCTGGTAAGGGAGTTTTTTGCATCCTGGGATTTTCCTCTTTTTTGCAACAGTTTCTTCCTTTTGTTGTAAAGTAAAAGGACAGGGGGTTAGATTAGCCAGGATGGTTTCTGAAAAACATGAATTCCTTGATCAAATAAACACCCTTAAGGGTATGTTAGTTAACAGGGGATATCCTGGAGAGGTTGTAGACAATATATTTCATGAGGTTATTATAAAAAGAGAAAATGGTTTCTTTTTCCCACTACTAGGTACAGGTTTTGGTGGTAATATGACAGAGAAGACTATAAATGAGAATAGAATATTTAACAGAGTTGGTACATTCAAATTTAATATGCATTATAATAATATTGTGAAAATTGTTCAACACAATTGAAACCTATTTAATACCAGTAAGGATTATCTAGATATAGTGGGTATGGGACCAAACATAGTGTATAGAAAAGACACCACTATAAAAAATATGTTGGAGAACACAAAGGAGCTTTATTCTGGAACAAAAGGTATGTTTAAATGTGGCTTTTGTTTACAATGTCAGTCCATTATAGAAGGAAATGAAATAAATATCCCAAATTTTGGTAAATTTAAATACAATAAGAAGTTTTCATGTAGTAGTAAGGCAGTAGTATATATTGGTATGTGCACTCAGTGCCCCTGTTTCTATATTGGCAAAACTATCAATGCCCTTAGGAGTAGAATGTATCAACATTTCTATGACATTAAAAAACAGGAAACAAAAAATGTGTTAGCTGTTCATGTTAAAAACAATGATGGTCATTCCTTTAAGTTTTCAGTACTTGAACAAGTGACTTTAGGGGATAGGGGTGGACCCCTTAATGACTATCTGGAATCTAGTGAGCTTAGATGGCAATTAAGAATAAATGCAACATATTACCCTGGTTTGAACATTAATGTATCTGTCAGTTCTATTCTTAGACTAAAACAGAGGGATATTTATGAATATATTACAGTAACATTTTTTTATTTATAATTGTCTTTATATATGTATGTGCAAGGGATTTATTGAATTTTGTACGATTTTTAAAACATTATAGTACACAAGGGGTTAACTAATTATGATGTCAGTAATTAATCATGGTAATATGGAGGGTTGTGTGGGTATTTATTGGGTCAGTGTTTGTGTAACTGTGATTCTGAAGAAGTTTTTTATTAAAAAACAAAAGTGCTAAATCCATTATTGGTGTGGATCTGAGTTGTCTCTTCTTGGTGTTTTTTTCAGTTATTTATTGTAAAGTTTGTTTATGGCAAGGGACCACCAGATTGGTTTCCTTTTTTTGTAGGAGAGCGTCTTGGTTCTATTGGGGATGGCACAATTCATGCATGAGTTGATGTGCTCGTACAGTGCCTTAGTGTAGGATTCAGCAGTCAAACTTTCAGTTCCCATCTGCATGGGTGTCATGAAGTTTGTCACTTCTGACTTGACTAGCATGAGGTTGGCTTTGGAGAAGTTTTTTATGGGGGTTTCTTTACTAGGGGGTGGGGGTGGGATGTGTATATCAAGTGTGATTAGCTTATGGTCAGACCTGACCAATGAGGGAGTGACCATAGGTGTGGAGCATCGATTTCCCATGTTGGTAATGACCAGGTCTAGGATATTGGAGCCCCTGGTGGGAATAAAGATTAGTTGATCCAGGGTGTTAGAATTTATGAATTCCAAGAACCGCTGGGCAAAGGTATTGGTACACGAGTAGTTTTCCCAGTTAATGGCAGGGTAGTTGATATCACTCAGTATTAGGGTGTTTGGTTGTATCTTAATATGTTCCAGTATGTTTAGAAACGTGTAGTGAGAAACTTGGGGCATGGTGGGGGATCTGTAGCAAGCTACAATTTGGATTGCAGTCTTACCTAGTGTTAGTTGCACCTGGAGAATTTCAGACACATTGTGTTGCGCAACTAGCCTGGTGTTTTGAATATCCTTGGTGAATATGTACACTCCTCCACCTTTAGTGTTTTGGTCCTGGTTTGCTGGCCGAAAATTTTAAAATGTGTCCCTGGTTTCGGACTTTTGCCCCCCTCCCCCCAATAAATTTTGGCTTTTTCCAGATTTTTTGTGCTGCAAAGTTGAGAAATTTAGTTGAGGGCCAAGTGGATTTTACAAGATCTGAGAGTTTCAGGGGAAGAGAAGTTTAGTACTGCATGTGCTAAGTCTGCTTGCATTGTTAGTAGCACAAATATACTTGATTTTGATGCAGAAGGCTGTGGGTTCTACTCCTACAGTATGTAGATGGATTGATGATATTGTACTGTGTTGTTCTTTAAAGGGAGTGGGTGATGCAGTCTTGTGAATGTCCTCCTTTGGAGGAGATACTTAGTAACTATGAACCTGTTATCAGTTTGCCATCCATTCCCTATTTCAATATTACTAGCTTATCATTTTTTTAATGTAACATACGTATTTTATTTCTTCAAGGGCAACAGGCACTTTACTAGTAGATGAAACACTGAAATATAAAGTTGTTTGCTAGCAGCAACCTCTTCATTAGTTACAGATCTCTTTAATGTGGAATTATTTCGATGACTTTTACTTCTGCCGAGATTGTGCATATTTACTGACATTGGTAGATTTTAATGAGGGAATTTTGGGTAGACTTTTATGATGCAAATGTTCTGAACTGGACAGTTTTGTCATTATTGGTTCATACATTTTGTTTCATTGTGTAATGGAAAAATGTTCAAAACAATGAAGTTAAAACATGCTCTAACAAGTGTGCTGTATTATACAAGCAATATAGTGTAATACAATCAAGAAGATGAGTCAACAAACACATGTATGTTTGCATGGTTGTAAATATGTGTGCAAGGGGCCTATGATTTGAAATCTTCCCAGAAGTAAACTTTATCCTCCACTGGCCAGATGCAATTTCTTTGAATATGGGTTTCAATGAATGTGAGTTTCAAGGGCAGAGAAGTGTAAATGCTAAGTCTGTTTTCATTGTGAAACTGTATTGCTTTGTTTAGCAGATATGTCTGTGTCTGTGCTATAAATTTTAAATGAAATCCAAATGATCATTGTAGAAGTAAAGCATAAAGCAGTATGCACATTACAGTGTTTATGGTAAATAGGGGAAATAGCCAAGTAATGGGACACTGGAATGTCTACAGTGGGAGGGCTGGGTATGAGGGGGCCCCGATTTGACCATGATTTTGTGAGGAGGGAGGGGTGGCAAACTCAAAGACAGCCCCAGGTGACACAAACTATAGGTATGCCACTGTTTACCTTACATTTCATCCTTCCAACTGCCTCTTATGTACTTACCTTTCATTTCATCCTTCCAACTGCTTCTCACATACTTACCTTTCATTTCATCCTTCCAACTGCGTCTCATGTACTTATGTTACATTTCATCCTTCCAACTGCTTCTCACACACTTACCTTACATTTCATCCTTCCAACTGCTTCTCACATACTTACCTTTCATTTCATCCTTCCAACTGCGTCTCATGTACTTACCTTACATTTCATCCTTCCAACTGCTTCTCATGTAATTACCTTACATTTCATCTTTGCCCTACCTCTCTCCTATTTTTTCTTCCTTATTCCTCTGCCCTCCTCTCTGATCACTAGTCCCCCCCATTTCTACTCTACTCTGCATTTTTATTTCACTTTAAAGTTACTTATTCTAATTATGTATTTTTCACTCAGGCATCCTGCCACTCCTCTGTCTGATGTACTTGTACATAACCCTCACACTGTTTGTATTATTATTGGGTACTTAACTTATTCATCATTATCAAACATTACTTTTAATTTTTAACCATTTCAATCTATATAACTCAATGTACTTTTATGGTATGTATAACATATTTCTCTAATAATTTTTTAATAATCTCTGGAGCTTTTCTCCACGGGCCTCCAGTGAACATAAGATCTCACCCAGCCGGACTATTTCAGTAAACAAATGCTAAATAAAAAAAAAAAAACATTTTTTGTAGTTTTCATAATCACAAATATTAGGTGTCTTCAAAACATCTGAAATATCTACCACCAGGAATAGGTCTTGCTATATATTCACTTGAAGAATAATGATATACATTTAGTTTCTGTATGGTACTGGTCAATAAATCTTTAAACCTGAGTATAAATCTCATTTTTTCTCTCTTACATACTATCTGACCCTGAACAAGATAGTTAATTGTTGTGTATCCCTACGTTTCCCTGTGGAAACATCTCAAGGTTTCAACTGGTTCTATCAGATTACTAAAACTCAAAAGAAAATATGAAAATGCTTCCAAGTGGACCACAAATAATAGCATTTATTATCCTCTTAATACATCTCTACCCATGTTTAAACTTACTTAGGAATCATTCTGAAAATGTTACTCTGTCACAAATTACACCAGGTACAATTTCCTGTTACACTTTCATGATATATTGTTAAAAACACTTTCTTGGTTGACATGCAAGCAGATTTTGATCCTTCTATCACATCTACAGGACAGTGTATTATGCTAAGACATTGAGTGCTGTAGCCAGCTTATATGGCATCTAGTGCCACCCCCTGATCTGGTATCTCTCAGCACTACATTGAGGAGCAAAACAAAAAACAAGAAAAAAAGAAGAAGAAGAAAAGTTTTCTATTCTGAAAAAAATGTAGCAAACTGCAACAACTTAGACCACACACACACAAAAAAAAGTGCTTCAGTCCTGATCACAGAATCAGTATCCTGATCACAGAATTAGCACAGGAATTAATTTCTGTACCATCATTCAGTAATATCAGTACACAAATGAATAGTGTTACTGTACTACTGAACAATTGCATTTGTTGATTGTGCCCCTTATCATTTTGCACATGGGGTGTCTGCTGCCCACCACAACCATAACTACAGTTCACTAGGCACCCATGAAGTTTATCCTGTTCCTTGGTAAATTCAGAATATATAATACTTCCTATATAATTTCATTCATGCTCATGCAACACCTTACTATGAGTTAGTCAAAACTGAATTCATGACATTTTACTGCAGGAGGTATTATTGCACAAACAGGCACATAATAGAAGCACATGCATGTTTTAAAACTTTCCAAAGCTTCAGCAAATTATGTAGCATTTTTCAGTCACAGAAGTAAGTCATAGTTACTATGGTCATCAAAAATCATAGCAACAATTGCCACTTTCTTTATGCTGTAGATTTTAAGTATGTATTTAAGCTCAGGATAACACTGCATTTAGTTATGCCCAAAGATTCAATAAACTCCATGTAGGCTTACAGTGAAGCCTACATGGAGTTTGCATGTTAGCTCAATGAACAGCAGTGCAAATTGCATATGCATGCTGTGCAACATGCTTACATGGATACATGGGAGGTTCCATGGCCACTAACAGTGATGACAGCCAGGAAATCATGTAAAGCAGCATGGACACATTCAGACATACATTCAAGTTTACCTAACAGCAAGCTTGTTCTGCAAGATTGTGCGGACAGCCACAATGAATACCAGGGTTTAATTTAAGGCAATGACTGTAGTACTGACACATTACAGAAAAGTGTTCTCAGTGTGAGGTACAGTACAAATATGTGTTTGGCATACTGCCACAAAAGTTTTTCTTGTGGTCAACAAGGGTACATACTCTGACATTATTAATACAGTAGTCTGGGGAAGGGTGTGCATTGAATAGGACTACACACATGAATGGTAGGAATGAAGAAAAGGGAAAAGGTCAATCGAAACATGGTAATGTACACCAGATAAGGGCATGCCGCATGTCAATGTATGTACACCCCAAAGACAAAACAGTTGTACCATGAGCAGTAATCACATATGTACATAATACAGTATGCACTGCTATTTACAACTCCTGTGTGGGTGTAGTCATATCATCACACAGTTATTGCATATTATGTGACTGTCATGCAAAGTCACATATCAATGGAGATGATTGGTTGTGATGTAAACACCCTGACAAGATCACTGGAGAGGGCATTTAGCAAGGACACTATATATACAACAGGGGTACGTACATATTTTGAAGATGTGCAAAATGAGTTGCTTGAATATGTTTGTAATGTCAGCATAGGCCTCAACCAATTGGGACACGTACCAACAGGATCATGGACAACAGCAAACAGAAGAACACAATTATGGACAATATCAGAATAATACCGCCATTGATCTATATCATTGACATAAAATATTTAACTGTGAGTTAATATTTATGTTCTGCATTAGCACACTTGTACAACTGTAGTGATTTGTCAGTAATCTATAAGGAGAACCAAGCACACCTTCCTCAAAAATGGTCACTTTTCAGAGGTGTTAAGAGGAAGACTGTTAAACCTGTAGTTTAAATTATGAGCATTCCTGGCTAGCTGAGAGGTTTGCATGACACAAATATGCCACAATCCATACTTGCAAAAATAGTCCATACCACCAATGTTATCAATGTGCTGTGTATTTACTGACATCACAGGAAGAAGTATCACATATGCATCATATAAAAGACCTTGAAGGGAAGTTTGCACAGTCAACTCCTAATGTGTATGCATAACAAAGAATACTTATGTATGAATGAAAAGATGAGTGGAAGCTCATTGTGGCAAAAGTGACATACGTGAGTGAATCATCCCTGGACAATGTGTGAAGAGATACATGCAAAAAGGTACATTGTACTCAATTAGTTGTATGATGAGGGCTGAGAACAATGGGACTACAATGTCCTTTGATGTAGATGTCTTACCTGTACTCAGGATTTGTGCTACATACAAGGAATCTGTCACCACTTTGGTCACATGCTTGCTGAAGTTCTGCCTGCTATCTACCTGAGTATCCAGGTCACGCACCACTCGGTCTGCTCATAGGGGTGTTCTGTCTATATTGTAATCAGCTTGTATATTTGCTTAAAAAGGAAATAATTATGTTTTTGTTCCTCTATTGTATCTCCATGGCTCTGACAACAATCAGTTTTGTGTGTTGATACTTTCTGCAGTACATTCATAATAGACTGCTTGGATTCAGTGATTGTCCACAATTTGCAGTCATCCACAATGCAGGTTAGACAAAGGACATCTATGTTTGTCCTGACTTCTGAGACTTAAATCTTGAACAGGAAAGGACCTAGTAGAGAACCGTGAGATATAGACCTGGTCATTGGACTATAGCTAGAGGTCACTTCACACATTTCAACATTATGTGTCCTCTATGTGATTCATTTGTCTAAGCACTTAGTTAACTAGGTGTTTATGCCCACTTGAGACATTTTTTTCTGTAATACCTGAGTGTGGATTTTTGTCAAATGCCTTGGCCAGGTCAAGTTATGTGGGATGACATTCTTTTCCTCATGTATGCCCTTGGTGACCCTCCTGAAGATGTCAACCAGATTTAATAGACAGGGGTTATGTTAAAGGTTCTCCTAAGTGGAACTGAAATGAACAGCAATTCAAAAGATCATACAGTGACTGTAATGCACCACCAACCACACTCACAGCAGTAGACTGGGCCTGATCTGAACATTATACCTGTGTAAGCATCAACGCTGAATAACATACAATGTAACACTAGCACTATCATATATGTCTGACTTTAACAGTGTCACGCTATCTTTATAGAGTATGATGGCATCACTGTATGCTGAACAGAGCATGCTGGAAGGAGTGTCTGACTTGGATGTGGAGTCGCATCTCTGTGTAAAATTGTCTCAGAAATATTATTTGAATGTATACACACTCAAGTTGCCTGCTGTCAGATTAGAGTCCTTAAATATCTAGTTACAGAACTGCCACAACAGAAGTTTTAATTGAATGCTGTCAGAGTGCACATTATACAGGATGGCATTGTCAATGTATGTTGCAAGAAGATGTTCAGAGGAGGGTCTGACATAGCTGTGGACTCACAGGCTGTTCTAACATTGCCACTATACAGTTTGTTGAATGCACACACACACACACACACACACACACACACACACACACACACACACACACACACACACACACACGCACACACCAGTTGATAGCAGTGAAATTAGAACCCCTACCTATCTACAGAACACAGTATTTAACACAAGTGCCACAGCACAGGTCTGGATTTCATAGTGTCAGACAACACTTCATAGCTGATGACATCAGCAGTGTATGGTAGAAGAAGATGGTAGTAGGAGTGTCTCATATGTTGTTCAGAAATGATGTCTAAAATGAGAACTAACTGGACACACACACACACACACACACACACACACACACACACACACACACACACACACACACGCATACTCACACACACACACACACACACACACACACACACACTCACACACACACACACACACACACACACACACACGATGACCACAGTAAGACTAAAACCCATACTTAAGTATCTACAGAACATAGTACTTAACACAAGCACCACAGCACAATTCTGACTTTCATAGTGTCAGACAACACTTTATAGCTGATGACATCAGCAGTGTCAAGTGAGAAGATGGTAGTAGAATGAGTGTCTCATATGCTGTTCAAAAATGGTATGTAGAACATGAACTAAATGAATACAAACACACCCTCACCAGTTGACTGCAGTGAGACTAAAACCCCTACCTAATTATCTAAAGAACACAGTATTTAACACAAGCACCACAGCACAACTCTGGCTTTCATGGTGTCAGAAAACATTTTATAGCTGATGACATCAGCAGTGTATGCTTGTGAGAAGATGTTGGGAGGACTGTATGATATGGTTGTGTAGGCATGGACAACTGTCAAAATATTTTTTCTCAATGGGGCTTGATTGCTGACAGAAGGGTACAGACTCATACTATTTTGACTGCACACACACACACCAGTTACCTGCAGTAAGACTAGAACCCCTACCTAACTAGTTACGCAAGCTAGAGAACTCAATACTTAACTCATGTACCATAACACAAGTTTGACTTTTACATTGCTGGTCGACAATTTATAGTGGATAACATCATCATTGTATGCTGGGGAGAAGATGCTGGGTGGCCTGTATGAAATAGATGTGTAGGCATGTACAACAGTCAAAATGTTTGTTCTGAATAGCTGCCAGTAAGATACAGACTCATGCTCTTCTGACTACACCCTCACCAGTTGACTGCAGTGAGGTTAGAACCTCTAACTAACTTATTACAAAAGCTAGAGAACTCAGTTCTTAAAGCATACACCACAGCATTAGTCTGATTTTTATATTGCTGCTGGACAATTTATAGAGGATGACATCATCACTGTATGTTTGGGAGAAGATTTTGGGAAGCCTGCATGAAATGGCTGTGTAGGCATATATGACTATCGAAATGTTTGTTCTGCATGGGACTGGATTTCTGACAGTGGAATGCAGACTCATGCTCTTCTGACTATGCATACACACACACACACACACACACACACACACACACACACACACACACACACACACACACACACCAGTTAACTGCAGTGCGATTAGAACCACTATCTAACTAGTTACACAAGCTAGAAAACTCAGTACTCAACGTTAGTGCCATGGCGCAAGTCTGACTTTAACATTGCTGCCGGACAATCTATAGCAGATGAAATTATCATTGTATGTTTGGGAAAAGATATTGAGAGACCTGTATGAAATGTCTGTGTAGACATGTATGACTGTCAAACTATTTCTTCTGCATAGGACTGGATTGATGACAGTATGATACAGACTCATGCTCTTTTGACTAAGAACAGACCCTCCATTTTTGCAGAATGTCCAGATTTTTGCCTCATATTTTGGTCCATTTTTCATTAAATTGGGATTTTCTATCAAATTAGTTGCAAATCATTAAATATTAAAGAGAGAAAATAATGACATACATTTCAGTTTCAGACTTCATACCCTTCAGAAAACATATGTTATTGTACAACTTGTTATTCTATCAACTTTCTAAGTTTGTAAGAGCAATATTTCAAAATTGCCCCTATTGTTGGGTCTTTGTCCCACTTTTATTTATAGCTTTGTCCAGATTTCATGCACTAAGAGGTTGAGAGGTATGATACAGACATACACATAACGTGGCTGTTGTGGTAAGTTAACCCATATCTAACTATTTTGTTCCCATCTGCAGAACACAGTAGTTAATAAATGTACCATCCCCAAAGTATGCTTTTGCCTTGTCATACTGGTCTTTATAGATGATTACATCATCATCATTTATATGATGTGGGTAACATATCCTGTTATGCAAGTGGTGTGCAAAGTGCGGAATTTGCATTTTCTGTTGTGGTTCCAATGTGTAGGTATACTTTAAAAATCAGCTTCTCAAACTGTATGCAATAAGTCATCAGAAATGCATGTTGCAGAAGTGAGACATATGCACCTGTTACTTGATATGTTGTGTACATTACATACAGTCTCACACACACACACACACACACACACACACACACACACACACACACACACACACACACACACACACACCCACACACATGTTTTATGATCAGCATGGATGCAACTGTGCATGTTAGTGTTTTCATATTTGTGATGAATTGCTGTCCACAAACAATCTCAATGTCTATTGTCAGTATAAAGCTTTAGATAATGTGACAATGCAGTTGTACTATTTATTTTGTTGTGTAGTTGACATTTGGGAACTACTACTGACATATCCATTTCCAAGTGCATAGATGCAGGACACACATGAGTCTAAGTAAGTATGTGTTCAGTCACTAACATGTGCCTTCCTGTTGGTTGTGTTTTTACATGGATTATAAAGGAATGAAGACTATCTGGACAGGAAACATAGTAGTACATGCTAATCAGCTCTTTCTATAGCACATTGCCAAGCAACTGGTTTGTGCGTATTTATGGCAAAGTGCTTGCATGTGCACGATTCACATTTAATGAATAAAACTTGAACTTGAGAAATACTCATGCATGTAGTCTATGGCAGAAATAGCTGACAGGCAATATGCTGTTTTTTACTGTAGTTTATATTAGAAATGTATAATAACTTTTATGACATTAAGTACTACTGACACTGCCTTCCTCGTTTGCATGGAGTTAAGTGATGAGCAAACCTGGGTCTCTGCTTAACCTGGAAAAAAAGTTATTTTTCTATTGGTTCTCCTTCACATGTGCAAACACGCTAAATGGTGAGGCATGGCAGTCAGCACTTTTAAAAGTATTGACTGTAAGAACAGCATCTGCTGCCAAACCTTCCTTATGGCAGCAATTGTAAGAGCAGGGAGCTCATAATTTGAGGACAAATGACAGTTCAGACCCAGCTCCATCTAATTTTTTTTTAAATTTTTACACATGTTATCAGGATGGCATTAAATAATTAAATGTGATGATTGTTGCAAATCTGAGAGGCAATGAGTACGATGAAGCACTGTATAAGAATGAACATCAGTCAACTGATTTATGTCAGCAGTACACATATGGATTTGCATTTTTATACATTAGGCAGTCTGACTATGTAATATTAGTGCCTTTACTCTCCTGTAACTATGTGATCCTTTAGCACAGTAAGTTTAATCAGATTTGCATGGAGATAACTGCACCATACCATAGTATGAAGAGCCATTCACAGTCGCTTGACATTGGTGTTCTGTACCAAACTCCATGCAAATGCAGAAGACAAAAAGTGAAGGGCATTTATTAGGGATTTATTATTTATGTGTGTTGTGTGTGACTTTATTTTTTGACCAGATTAAAGGTGTGAAAATGGGGTAGATAGGAAAGTGGTGAAATGGGGGGACAAGCAGGGGAAAAACAAAGGGAAAGCAATATAGGAATTTGCAGGAGGGAAAGAACTATAGATATGCACTACTGCCACAGTAAAATAAACATTTATATAAAATTGGATGAATTTGGACTGTCACAACAACACAGATGAGTGATATCAGTGCAATCATGTTGTATAGTCTATTGGACTGAATCAAGTGAGTCAAGAAGACACATGTGTGAAGTGGTGAGCTAAGGAATGGACAAATTTTTGGGGGGAGGGACAGTGCTCTGTTTTTATATTTTATTTCAGTAAAAGAGGAATGCTAGGTAAGGGACATAGGTATGTTAGGGTCAGGTAAGTAAGGTAGGTGAGGAAGTTGGTGCAGACAAACCAGACAAACAAGACAGAGACAGGGATGGTGAGAGAAATAAAAGGTTGGGGTACACCATGAGTAAGGATATGAAGGGGGCATCAGAGACACTTGGCCATCAAGCATGGGGACAGTGAGAAACTAGTCCTCACTCTCAGAACTGTCATCATTGTCCCAGTCCTTATCTTCCTGTTGGAGTGCTTGACATTTTCATTTTTTCATCATCCCAAGAAGCATCTTCTCCAAATGGCTGAGGTGTGCACCAATGGTAACTTCTACAATCTCACACACCATACCTGGCATCTCCTAGTGGGTGACAAAATTCCCTCCTCACCCAATATTCCTGGATGGTATCACTACATCAGCTGCCAGGGAAATGGTACCTGATATTAAGGGCCCTAGTAGTGTAGGAGCTGTATAGGCAAAACTGCCTATACATGCAGAGTGTTAGTGTAGCAGCCGTTGGAGGGGTGGCAGGATGACCCACATTGTTTTGCCTTGCTTTCAGTGCTTTTATCATTTATCAGACAATTATGACATGAGAACATTGAAAATAGAAAAGAGATAAGAGGAGGGGTAAGAGAAAAAAAAAGGAAAAAGATAATTAGAAACATCATGTCACATACAATAGAAATATATTTTTACTTTCACATTAACTATACTTTTTAAAAACTACACAATAGGAATGAGAATTGCTCCAAGTAATTCTCGTTATATGCATATATTGCACATATGCTTTTACAAATAATACAGATTAAGTTAACAACATGGAATTCATACCAATTTTGTTGAAATTAATGTTTTTTTTTTTTTTTTTTTTTAATTACTTTACTATGTATTTGTTCCCTGTGGGATTTGAACCTACATCTGCATATGCTATTATAATTGACTCTTACAAGTACCTTGAGCTACAGAATGAAGCATGCATGCCTGAGTTTACAGTTAACATATGCATGCTTATCAGCTACTAATGTATGGACGAGAAATGCTTTTAATAAAATAATTAACTTGTGTTGTATACATACATACCCTTTGCTTCTCTCAGTTTTTCTAAACATTCAGCATGGGCTTCCATGATCACAGAAATCTTCTGGGCAGCTGTGAAGTAAAGAGGAGAAAAAAAGATTAATCCTACACTATGCTAATAAAAACATGTGATTTTTACAGGGGGTTGAGACCCCCCCTGCACCCCCCATACCTTACTAATAATATATACTAACTCTAAGATCACACAGTCTCCAAGGAAAGGAGTATTCCCCAACCCGGGAACTGTCGATTTTGCACATCTGTTGACAATCTGTATTGTCAGAGCTTGTCGACAATGCAGAAGTCAAATAAAGATCTGATATTGACAGTCTATGCCTAGGTGGATACTCTCTTCCCCCAGTGATTGTGCAATTTTGGATTTAGTATATACAATTAGCAGGGGGTGTGAGGGATCTTTTATTTGCATTATTTATGCCATTAGTATTTAATGATATAAATGATAAATCCATTTCAAGTTATTGTTGGAAGAAAATAAAAGATCAAACTTATTAAAATATTTAAATCTAAATAAGGCACAAATAGTATTTCTCCAGGAAATGCATTTTAAGACTAATGATAGCTTTATTGGGAACCTTAAGGACTATGCAGTCTTAGCTCAATCATCCTATAGAACAAATACAAAAGGAGTATCAATTCTCTGGAAGAAAAACATAATCACTCCAAAAGTTATTTATAAACATGAAGACGAAGCAGGTCTACTAGCATTTGTTATAATTAAATTTAATAACAGAATATGGACCATAGCTAATCTATATTGGTTCCCAGGAATTGGAGCAGGGACAGTTAAAAAACACCTAGATTTTATTTCCAACAATTATAAAGGAAACATACTAGGAGGAGACTTTAGTTGTACCTAGAAGCTTCTGAAACCACCAAGAAATCTTTTTGCATAGCAATTATTTCAAAATCCTTAAAAAGATGGATTGATTCATTTCATTTAATAGACACTTTTAAAGTAAAAGATGATACATCCTTATTATTTTCCCATAAAAACCATAGATTTGGAACACAAACCAGAATAGACAAATTATTCGTAGTTCAAGATTTACAATCAAAAATCCTCAACTTCTCAATAGTTCTATGTTCCTTCTCAGATCATGACTCTCTACTAATGAAGCTCCAAATAAAGTTTAAACCTTTAATCTTCTCAACTAGAATTCCATCATATATCATGAAAATTAAAGAATTCAGACCTGGATGTTGTCAGAACTATAATTATATCTTGAAATTAATAATACAACTGAAATCAGTAGAGTCATGGTTTGGGACTCATTAAAAGCGTATTTATTTGGTAAGCCCCTTAGCTGGTACAAAAACAAAGTTAGAGAGTGGGAATATGAATCATTAGACTTGCAAACCAGACTCTTGACAGCAAAATCTAAAAAAAAATCAGAATTGTCCAGAAGTCAAAAAAGAAATAGAGGAATTAAATAAAAAATATAATGAAATTCTAACACACAGAACTTGTCTAGCCTTTGAAAAATTAAAAATAAACTCATTAGCCACCTCCCCCAGATATCTACATAACTTATCTACAAAAATTAAAATACAATCAAAAGCAAATAACATTAGTAGTATATATCATGAAAAGAAAGGGAAAAAAATTATCAGATACAGGAGACATCCTTGAAACATTTCGATTTCATTATATGGAACACTTCAGAAAAGAAGATTTAGATACCAACCAAATAAACTTAGATACAAACCTTATTAATATAAAAAAATTCCAGAAAACTTAAAACTACACCTACAAAAATCCTACAAAGAAATTATTGACAAGATAAAAGAAAGTAAATCTAATAAAGCTCCAGGGATAGATGGTATAATTATGGATATTTACAAACTCTTCCCTTCAACAGTAATATCCCGTTTTCATAAAACTTTGCTAGAAGTCCAGTCAGAGGCAAAAATACCACCCTCATGGAAATATCCTCTCATAACACCAATTCTAAAAGATAATAAACCATCAGACCTTTGCACCTCATACAGACCTATCATACATACATATCATTACTGAATAATGATTACAAAATATTCATGTCAAGCCTAGCTAACAGAATGAAAATCCCACTTTCAAAGACAACTAATAATGATCAAACTGGATTTTTATATAACTGGCACACACATGATAATATTAAAAGGATACTTACTCTTATAGATTATGTGAATAAAGATGACAGAGAAACACTTGTAATCAGATTAGACATAGAAAAAGCCTTTGATTCCCTCAACTGGGAATATCTATTTAAAACTTTAGCATTATTTGAATTTACTCCTCCCTTCATCTTTTTACTAAAAAATATATATACTAATAACTTAGCCTAGATTAAATTAGGTCCTTTCACCTCAGAATCTATCCATATAAAGAAAGGTACTAAACAAGGATGCCCCCTTTCTTCTATTTTATTTGCTTTGGCTATAGAAATACTTGCAGAAATAATATGCAATAATCCAAGAATAAAAGGAATAAAAGTCTATGACCAGTACATATCTAAAATAATGCTTTTTGCTGATATTTTATTAACCCTATCAAACTCCAGAGAGTCATTAGGAGAGCTAGAAGAAGTAATGGAGAAATTTTATAAGATTTCAGGTCTACACTTTAATAATTCAAAATCAAAATTTCTATTTTTAAATAAGAAAAAAGAACTACAAGTTACAGATAAATCCATCCTAGGAAAACAAGAACTTATGCTAAATTATTTAGGAATAGTGTTATGCAAAAATATAAATGAAACAATATTAATAAATTATAAAACACATTATTGAAAAAATAAAAATATATAGAAAAGTGGAACAAAATTATATTAACTTTTGAAGACAGATTGCAATTAATAAAAATGGTCTTATTGCCCAAAATACTATATGTAGCATTAGCAATACAGTTAATTCCTGAAAGATGCATTCTTAAAGAAATAAACTCATGTTTAATAACATTTTTATGGTATCTCAAAAAGAATAAAGTTGCTCTAACTCATCACATTAGACCCTCAAAACAAGGAGGATTGAACTTCCTAGAAATAGAAACATATATAAAAGCATCTGTGCTTAAAACTACAGTAGACTGGATAAACCCAAGTTATTTTGCCATCTGGAAAGAATTAACAATGGCTATATTAACAAATGAATTTAATCTGTTAAAAATGTTTTATAGTAGACAAATCGAACAAACCCGGGTACATACTATGCATAAGTATACAATATAATATAACAAAACCTTCTAAAACAACACTGATTAATCATTACATCAATTCTTTAGGAAACTTATCAATGCAAACATAGATCTAAAACTTTGGTTTGACCTTTTAACCCCATTTACCTCACAAAATATATAGGGAAACAATAATCTCCTGGGAACAAAATGGATTCTTATGCTGGTTTCAATGTGTAAATAAATTAAATGTTTTAGATATACATATGATAAAAAACTGCTTACAATATTCCATCACAGGACTGGTTAGCCTTACAAAGCATTATAATGTACACTCAAGATTTATGCAGATTAATTAATAATTCCTCATTTAAAGATATTCTAAATCTAATACGTTTTCAGTATGAATTTATATATAATAGTTGTGAAAAGAAAAATTCCATTTCAAACCTATATAAAGAGTTAATAAGATATAAAACAATTCCCAAACCATCATACTGGCAGTTCTTAACAAAAGGTCAGACATTGCAGTTAACAGAAGAAATTAAAACTAACATCTTACTATCAGTTAATTACACCTCTAACACACAGTACTGGAAAATATTTAACTGGAAATACTTACATAGAGCATTTTTAACACCAGACAGAATTAAAAAGATCAGTACTACTACAAATTGTTTTTTGCTGCTGGTTGTAAAAAGTCAAATAAAGCAGAGTGGATTAATATATTTTATGAATGTAATAAAATTAAATCATATTGGAATGGAATCAATCATTTTTTACAAGCTTTATTTAATGAATCCTTTACCTTAACTAAAGCATTGATTATACTAAATGTGAATAAAGGTCCCTACCTGAATAAGATAAATACATATTTGTTATGGGTAATACTTGCTATATCTAGGAAATGTGTAACCAGAAGGTGTAATTCAATTACACCCCCCGACCTTGGAAGAATTCTACACTTTACTGAAGAAAAGTGCATCAATGAAAATAAAAATCAAAGAACTACGAATCTATCCCAGGCCATTGGTAAATAATCCTCGGAAGAAAGTTATATCCTCATTGGATACTCTGCAGTAATCAATATTGTATTTCTGATAACTGATCTGTTAATTCTATATTTAATAGCATACCGTGTATATAATTGGAGCTCAGGCTATTGTAAATAGTTGTTTAAAATTATATTTAAAAATAATCCCCGGGATTCATGAACCTTGCGCCAGGCGCCCGCATAGCGTCGGCATTATAAAGCCAAATATGGCCACTGAGCGATTCAGGTATGAACCAATCCCACGTGCACTACCGGCGCGGTTCGCCGCCCCCGGCGTAGGTATGCTAAACACACTGTGTGCGGTATTGCACCATGCAAATGAAGGCAAATATCGATCCACGAAGTGGCGCAGGCGTAGCATAAGGGCCCGGCAATGTAAACAAAGAAAAACGGTTTACATTTACCCAAACATGACCAAGGAGTAATGGAAGGCTGTCAACGTCAGGTATCATACAGGTGCAATATGCCAATGGCGAAAGGCACCGAGAATGTCCAAAGAAAACATGCACAAAATGTAAATAATGACATAAATGTTATGTACGCAGAAACCACAGCAGAACCCCCGGATATGTGCACAGAAGGTGCAAAACAATGAAATAATATGACAATGTCCTAAAAGAGCAGTATAATACACATCAGCTGCACAGCCACCACACACCATAGTATGTATGGAAAGCCTCAACCCCAGCGCAAGGGTTGTCAAGGAGTGGCGGCAGTGTTCGGCACCGTAACCATGTATTAGCAGTCAATGCCATGCAAATGAGGCAGATAATAGTGAATCGCCAAACCGGCGCCGGTGTAAGGATGGAGCAAACGGCGCAGCGGTAGTATACCGAGGAGTGGCCTACACGGAATACATGTCAATCGCAGAGGGGTGTGCCACTGTAGGAGGAAGCACATTGGAGGCCAGCAAACATGGGCTGTACAATGCACATCACAGCAGCAGGACCGGCGTGTGAGGAAATAGATGCGCTGAGAGTACATAATGCGCGCACAGATGCATGTGCACGAGGATGACTACGTTCCCCAACCCAGTCATGTGACGGCCTCCCCGTCAACAACCATGGATATAGGAAGGTAATGCGGAGAATATGAGGAAATGCGGAAGCAGTGTAATTGGAGCCGTAATGAGCAATCAACACCAATCAATCCAGGAAGGGCAAACGGCGGCAGCTGACAACTCTGCATGCAGACTCCCGCAAAACGGGAAAGGGAGGCATAGGAATGCAAAGATAGTAGGGGATGTAGTAGAAATGCAAAGAGCAAAGAACCGAAATAGCACAGCCAAGTACAGAGGTAGCATAACGGCGGTGGCAGACAAAATGCATCATATGCCATGTGCCTGCAGGATGCACTGCAGGCAATAGTAGGTGCAACGTGCAGAAACAGTAATGTAAGATGCAAAGCTAAGCCAATGCAGGCAACTGTAATGTAACACTAAAGGCAATACCGTTGCAGTTGCAACGGTAAAACACTGAAGATAATCCACAGATACGGCTGCACAGACACACCCAATGACATCACCGGGTATACAGCACAACAGTATAAAGTGTGAATGCACACAACACACAGGGCGATTTCCCAAACGCCGCACCGTAGGGTGTAAACACACAGGGAACTTTTAATATGTATATGTTGGGTGCCGCCGTGGCCGTGATGCATAGGTATGTGTCAGAGACAGACGGAGTTGCAGAGGAGGGTGCTGACAACTACCGTAGGCCTCATAGGAGAAGGAGAGTGTTCAGACCAAGGGTGACCTACCAGGGGCTGCAAGACCTGGAGATAGTAGAGCGCTACAGGGTGGACAGGGACACGTTACAGCAAATAGTGGAGCTGTGCCGGCCATGCCTGAGAACAAGAGACAACAGAGGGGAGCCCATCCCAGTGGACACAAAGGTATGTGTGAGCTTGCGAATACTGGCTACAGGTACCTTTCAAAGGCCAACCGGGGATATAATGGGCATCTCACAGGCATCAGCATCCAGGGTACTACACCAGTTCCTAGATGCCATGTTACGACATGCCCATGAGTATATAAACTTCCCCAGATCTCAGGAGGAGTTGGCTAGCAATATGTGCTACTTCCACTGTGTGGCACAATACCCGGAGGTACTGGGTGCGATAGACTGTACGCACATAGAAATCAAGTCACCGCCCGGGGAGCAGGGTAGACGCTACATAAACTGCAAGGGATTACCCTCCATCAATTGCCAGGTCGTGTGCAATGCGCAGGGCATTATCATGGATGTGTGTGCTGGCAGCCCTGGAAGCTACCACGACTCCCATATCTGGCATGCCTCACAGCTGTATCAGGTATTTGCCAGGGGGGACATCACACAAGGTCACCTTGTGGGGTTGCTGGCTATGCACTGGAGCCGTGGATGATGACACCCATCAGAAATGCACACACACACATGCAAGAACGCCATAATGAGGCACACGCACAAACCAGAATAATCATAGAGCGTGTGTTTGGGATGTTGAAATCACGGTTCTGGTGCTTGGATACATCCGGTGGAGCCTTGCAGTACTCTCCAGGCACATGTGCCCACATATTCATAGTATGTTGTATGCTACACAATATGATTCTGCGGAAACAGCTGCTGCAGGGACATAATGGTGTAGGGCCACCAAGCCCGCCACAACTGCCAAGGCAAGCACAGGCATAGGGCGTTCAGCGCCATGAACACACTGTGCCAGCCCCAGTAGGTAGACGGAGGCGTACCCAATATGCCTATGCCTTGGCAAAGAGGGAACGTATAGCACATACTCTGACAGCGTAGGCCCCATGGACTGACACCTCCCTACCTGCACACACAGTGAAATGGACACCACACAAACATGTCTGCCCGTAATGTGTACCGTATGGACGGACGTATGTGTGACTCCAACATAGGCACCACCCAAACACTGCACACCCAATAGCCAGCGGTGCATGGAACGCCAACACCTCAACCGCACGCCGGTCCTACAGCAGACGGCGTCAGATGCTGCCACTTTCGGCGCAAGTTGACCACATATGTACTTATGTGCATACACAGATACGGAGATAGATATCATCACACACGTAGAAATATATGTACACATACACAGATATAAGGTACAACAGGTAAATATGGAATCCCAGGGATGCAAGTTTACAGAGAAGTAAGAGGTGAAATCTCCACATAGTAAACATAGTGAACGACAACCCGATCATCCGGGAGGGTGGGCAGAGCAGGGAACGCCAGCCATGGAAATGTCAACCTGCATCAATGCATATCCGCGGGTCGGGATGATCGCCAGGCCACGGTACAGTAACGGGATATGTGCGTGTCATATTCATAGGATATGGATGCGGAGGTACACACCGCCGGCGATGCGGTCAACGTAGGTACTGTGTGAAACCGTCGGTGCGAAAGCGGCAATCATACCTCTCAAGTGTACGTCATTATGAGGAACGTACCTCATTTGGGGTCTAAAACAGTTCATGTTCCTCGAAGTTCCTCAAAGTTCCACATTGAAATAGTCTGTCACACATTCATTGTTAGGAATTTATTGAAATGAAATCCTGGTAAATAGAAATTAATCATATTAATTCATTAAAGGTTCTTCTTTATAAGTAAATCAGCATATTTTAACCATCCTATGACCTTCTTAGCTGAAGTTGTTAGTAAGCCATTAGTATGTGTTCCACATTTTGCCCATGTGTCCCATATTATGAAGGTGTGTGTTCCTCATTTTGGAAATGGAAGGTTGAGAGCTATGGCGGCAATATGTGTATGTGTGAGGTGAGGTTGTCGTGTGTTCCGCTGTGTGTGTGTAATGTGTGTGCCACTGTAAAATGTGTTTGTAGGTGACATGTCACAGGCGGAGAGGAATAACATGTGTAGGCATACAGTACAGGAAACATAGGCATATGTACAGCAGTACCCACAAAGTAGTAGTGACAGCTCCTCAGTGGCTAGGCGTGTGGCGACGTAAAACGATGCAAAGCGGAAATGTCCCAGAATGTACCACAGGACCATAGCCAACAGGAGATTCAAAGGACGCATGTACAAACCATGACCGTATGTATGGCGGCCATATGGTAGACTCAACACGATACGTCGGCAACGTTACACAGCATCAGGCATGTACGGCGAAAATACGCATGTGCTATCCCGGCACCGATCGTGGCCACCTACCGTCCCGTAAATACTGCTGTGTGTTCCACGACTGTTAAGTAAGCAAGCGCCACACGAATAGGAGGCAACCGGTAGCATACAGGCCGTCCCAAGTACAGGACCACAATCACCGTAACTATCAGTGACAAAATGCCAATGGATAGTAGGCACGTACGAACAACCGCAGATATATAACCGATGTGAAGGAGGAATACGTGCAGGAAGCACACATGCAGGCGATACCGACACCACGACATCAACAAAACAAACAGTCCCAGAACAACAGACAGGTAACCTGCAGCTCCCCAAGCAGGGATGGAGCACACACACAAGCATATCGTGTATGTATAAATGCAAGACCCACACCCCGTACCCGTCACCCACATCCACAGATATACCCCATCGCACATATCAAAGGGATACCAGCCGAAACCATAGCAAAAACATACAGGCAGTCAATGACAGCGGCATACCTGCAACAAGCCGTGTGGGAAACACTAGCAGCAGCTGATGCATCCCTGCATCCGTTGTGTACAGGAATATAACAGCTATGTTACACATCTGAATGCACAACGCCATCGACAGACGCCGCCTGGACACGGACACCCACATGTCGAACAAAATACCATACCCAACACACACAATCCACGGCTAACACCACAGCGAAATGTACCTGACACCACACATAGCGGATGCAGTCACACAAACATGATACAATACATACCATCCCCACTAAGGTATTGCAAATAACCAACGCCCACACGAGGAATGAACCATGGCCTAGTTCCGATGCGTAACGTACGAATGGAGGAGGATCACCGGTGATATGCACATAAGTACACACCGAGGAACAGCTATTGGTGTGATGAACCCACATGCCTCAGGTAACGACGAATATAAGGAAGACTCCCTGGATATTCAAACCGTATGTTCATACCGAACAAATAGTGAAGACAAAACAAGGAGTATCAAGCAAGTAGTGACGAATACAGAACCAAAGGCCAGAAAGGTATGTCGAACCCACGAGATGTACTGGTGTGTAACGCATGATACGTATGACAAATCTGCACTGTATGTGAATGGTGTGTGTAAGTGAAGATACCTGTCCATCAGGCAGAGAGTGGTGAAAGGTGGTTATGTAATGCTAAGCCGCGGAGCATACCAACGACTGTGGACAACGTGTGCACAGCAGTGGGACAACATGTACACAGCCGGGATAACCCAATGTCCGCCATAGGGATTTCAAACACAGAACAATGCCACCACCCACACTGATGCTGGCAGTGGATATCCAACAATGAAGTGCCACAGCAGGGGATAGGACATGTATGTATAGTGTCACAGCACACATGTGTATGGGCATATACCATCGATGTCATACGGAATGTGCGCACGACATGCACGTATGCCTCGCAGTAGGGGTGACCATGTCAATTATGTGTAATGCAAAGCTGTCATGATGGATATGTTCAGAAATCATATACAGTATCACAGGCATAGCATGCATGATGGAGGGATGGCCTAATGTTATGTACATAAACAAGATATGTATGGCCTGCACATATGGGACAGATTAGTAGCAGAATAGGTACCCGAAATGGAGGGAACAGCAAGTAACCATGTCCAAACATTCTGTAGCAGGTGCAATGTGTGCAACAATGATGTCCGGCAGGGCCGTGTGTAAACACATGTGCAATGTACACAGTAGTGTCACCCCCCCCCACAGTAGTGTCCACTGAACAGCAGAGGTGGATGTCAACTGTATGTCTATACAGTACTTCCGCTGTGGTGGTACCATGGGTCTGTGTCACCCTACCAGCAAGGGAGCTATCACATGACCAGTGACACAGTGTGTCCCTGTGGGATGTGCACAGGACCTATGTCCCACAGCACGGTGTGTGTCCAGTCTGCGGAGGTCACACAGACGCCCAGGCTGAGCAATGTGGCATGTGTGCACACATGCAGGAGTGCTCCATTCACCCTGCCCACTGCAAACGCCATGTAGGAGTACTACATGCATCAGTAATGTGGAGAACATGGCCCTTGCCAGAGTAGATAACACCCCTGTGTTAGTGGTATGCAGGTGAGTACAGATGTGTTTCACGACTGTCATTTGCATATATAAACTGTCTGAGCTGTGTAGACATCACGGCATGACTATACTGTGACATGTAAAGTTGTATCCATTGTGTAAGGTACACCACACATGTGTTATTGTAACACTGCCCGCATGTACATGTGTGTATGGCACAGGTACAAGTGCACCCAATGTATCAGCTAGACATACAGTCCAGAAATGTGTGGCCCTGCACATGTGTACCCACGCCATAGTGGAATATGGCAACCACAGCACCATGTGGGGCATGTGTGTGTACAGCAACCATGTACAATGTGATATGCATGTATGGGGACAGTATCCATGTGATACACAGTGCATGACTGTCACTATGCAAAGGTGATGTGTATGCACTATGTGTGATGTAACTGATGCAATGACATCTACATGATATATCTGCCACACTGACACCTGTATGGTTGTTAGCAGTATGAGTAGGTTGAGCTACAATGCTGCCAGGTATGTAGATGTGGTATATGTAGGCATGGACAGTACTCTGTGACAGCATGTAGTATATGTAAGCAAATAGTGAGCATGCGGGGCCACATGACTGAGGACTGTGCAATGTCACATGTACCTGACATGTTGTAGTTAGCATGATATGCCTGCACCACTGTGTGACCTGCACAGGAGTCACATGGTGTAACATCCTGAGACATAGGGTACGATGTGATGCTGGATGCCGACACTGGCAATACCATAATGTGGAATGGCGCTGAAGGGCAAAGAGCGGATAATGTCTGATTTGTCACCCTCTGTACCACACCAACCACCCATGCAATGGTATGACAGGTGGCCAGCATGTGGATGTGGTGTGCTGTGGCGCACAGAAGCCCAACAAGGGTGCCAGTAAAGGCATGGAGGTTGTCAATGAGTGTGTGGAGCATGTTTGTGAGGATGTGGCCCAGTGCCATACTGAATGGCCCAGTCATGGGTGTACAAATGCAGCCCCATACGTGCAATGCAGTACCACCCATGTGTAGTGTGATAGATGTGGTAGTGTGGTGGTCAGGGTACACAACGTCCATGAACGGGCCAGCAGTCAATGCAGTGTGCTGCTGCAGAGACATATAACAGCCAGGTTTGCGGGATACAACAACTACGGATATTGGAGGTGACATTGGGACCGTATCCTAGGACATAACGTGTGCATGGCAGTACCATGTATGTGTCCACAGGGTTAATACAATGTCCAGCCATGGATTGGAACCCTGT
>NC_056735.1:1904385924-1904435924 GCF_019279795.1 Protopterus annectens
CCACTTGATCAACTAAGATTCAGATAGCTAAGGAATGACACCAAAAAAATCCATAACCTTAGACAAAAAGAACCACTACTACCATCTACTGCAAAAACACCAAAACAAACCTCAAAAGTTCTGGGCAGGAATAAACAAACTACTCCACCCAGGCCAAACCGCCACTCCACCCCCTCACCTTCCCAACACAAATCCCCAGTAGACATTGCTAATAACTTCAACAGCTTCTTCACAGAAACTGTCCAGTCTCTACCCAGCCAGCTCTCTCCCAATGGCTCTAATTCTAATGTAGCCACATCCAGTACCCAAACATACTTTACCTTCCAACTTGTTCCTACTCAAATTATTCATGCCCTACTTAAGAAACTAAGACCACCACCCTGGCTGCCAACCTCCTCCCAGCAGACTATCTGCAAAAGACTGCTGACACCATAGCATACCCCATCTCAGTCTTGATCAGCAGAGCTATATCTGAAGCTATTGTACCCACTATATGGAAAATCTCCCATGTCAAACCTCTCCATAAAGGTGGCAGTTCCACTGAACTGTCAAACTTTAGACCCATAGCTATTCTGTCACCCCTAGCTAAAATTATGGAGAAGTGTGTACACATACAGCTCATGTACTACCTCACACAGAACAAGCTGTTGTCCAACTTTCAGCATGGCTTTAAGCCACACAACAGTACTAGTTCTGCCTTCCTCTCTTTCTCTAACGTCATTAAACACAACCACAATAATAGCAAACTGTCCTCGGCACTCTTTCTAGATCTATCCAAAGCTTTTGACATGGTTGACCACAAAATGCTTATAAATACCTTAAAGGCCTTCTCCTTAAAAAAAACATGCACTCCAATGGTTTCAATCCTACCTGCAGGCCAGGCAACAGGCAGTCCTATGGCAGGACAAGCTGTCATCTTGCCTACCCATCACATTAGGAGTCCCCCAGGGCTCAGTACTAGGACCCCTTCTTTTCTCCATCTTTATCAACAACCTTCATTCAGTCATCCCAGATGCTACCTGCATTCAATATGCGGATGACTCCACCTTGATTTGTTCTGACATCTCACCAGCTACTTTATTCACATTAACCCAAAATACCTTCAATACAGTGGAAAAATGGCTCTCCAATCAACATCTAATCCAAAACCCCAACAAAACTAAGTTGCTCCTCTTCTCCGCCACATGCAGGACCCCCCTGACATCCTTCAACATAACTGCTAACAATGACACTTGATCTCCCTAGAAGCCCAAACTAAACTACTGGGTGTCATAGTTGATAACAAACTGAAGTCTGATGCACATATTAATCAAACTATCAAAACCATTAATAAAAAACTTGTCTCTTTTTACAGAATCAAACCTTTCCTTACCCCACTTGCTAGAACTGCAATTTTCGGTTCCCATCTGCTATCAACTCTTCTCTATGCCTCACCTCTAGTCTCCAACTTAAACAAAACAGATCTTAATAAACTATCATCCTGCTATAACCACATTGCCAGATTTGCTACTGGCACAGCCTACCGGACACACCACTGTCACAACCTAAATCACCTAGGATGGCTTGAACTGCCAAGCCTACTGCAGTTCAACCAGATAATAGTGGCACATAAAGTCCTTTACCAACCAGAAAATATACCTGCACTAAAAATATTATCAGCCCCTACACCAGCACCCAGCCACTGCGATCATCCACTAGACTCCTAGTTCAAACATACAAATCCTACTACTCAGCTGGGGACTCTCTGTTTGCGGACTCTGTTGGAAAAATATGGAACAGACTCCCAGCTGACTTGGCCCTAGAACCCTCATTAACTCAATTTAAAAACAAACTGAAGAAATACTTAAAAACACATTGGTTATGTGCTTGCACTAACCTTGACTAGTGACCTCTCTATTTCTTAGGTGCCTTACCTTCAACTACTTCTAACTTTTTTCTACCACTCCATTTCAGGAAGGGTTAATTGTATAACTGCTGCTCAGTGTGTCTTAAACCTGAATGCAATGTTATGTATGTTTAACTTTGAAAATAATGTTATGTTTTGTAAAGTGTTTTATAATAAGTTAGTACTATATGTGCTAAATCCTGGTATGGCTTATGACTGTAATCTGCTTGAAACTAGCATTTACTAAATGTTCTTTGTGTATTATTATCTTGGAGCTTTTCTCCCCGGGCCTCCGCTGAAAATGGATATGTATCCAGTCAGAATATCCAGGTCAACAAATGTAAAATAAATAAATATATATCTATGCATATCTCTCTCTCTCTCTCTCTCTCTCTGTGTATATATATATATATATATATATATATATATATATATATATATATATATATATATGGGTCTAGGACTCATGCTCGACTAGCATATGCCTGAATCACAAAACATCGAACACACATACACAAAAGCGCTTAACATCAAAAAGCGGTTCAGTATATGTGTAGTTCAAAAAAAAAAAACTACATTTCTGCAGGGGGGCTTCACCCCCCCCTGAACCCCCCACACTCCCCCTACTTTATTATTCTCACTCCGAGATCGCACTACAGTGGAAAAAAGGGAATTTTCCCTTACCCTATCTATGAAACAGGCACACATACATGGAAGCGCTTGTCGATGTTAACCGCTTTCGTGTATGTGTGTTCGATTTTTTGTGATTCAGACATATGCTAGTCAAGCATGTGTCCGGATCCCATATATATTTCTATATATATATATATATATATAAATATATATATATATATATATATATATATATATATATATATATATATATATATATATATATATATACATATATATATATATATATATATATATATAGGTTCATAGGTTCATAGGTTCATATATATATATATATATATATAGATATAGATATAGATATAGATATAGATATAGATATAGATCTATATTCAAATCAATGACATATAAAGCCAGGGCAAGATCCAGCACAAGGTGACCTAGGCAGTTGCCTAGGGCCTACTGCTGTCAGGGGAGCTCTATAAATGTTAAAAAAATGGAAAAACAAATTCTCACATCTCCTCCATTTACCCTGTCTAGAGGCTTTTCTTGCTGTTTTGAGCTCAAAGGTAGAACCAATGATAGAAGTCTACCTGGAATGTAAAACATGGCATTTCTTTGAACTGCTGGAAAATGGATTTATTAATTAATTAATTAATTAATTAATTTATTTATTTATTTACAGTTTGATGACCAGGAAATTCCACTGGGCCAAGCAGATCCCATTTTCAGTGGAGGGCGAGGAGAAAAGCTCCAAAAGCAGTTAACAGAACATAACATAAGTAAAGTATGGAATATACAGTATACAAAAGCATAAATATACAATTTAAAATACAAATGCAAAATCAGGAAGTATATGTTTAAAAAACACAAATGTTAAAATATAGATAAAGTCAAAAGTAATATAGATAATATAATTAAATGTACAAGTCATAAAGTGTTGATATAAGTTTAGGGTTTGTTCTAACAATAATGTTAGTGATCAGATGTGATGGTAGATGAGATTGAAGGAAGGTTTGAAAGAGATGACAGTGTAATTTAGGTGGAAAGGGAGCAGGAACAATCCCAGTTTGAGGTAAGGTAAAAATGGAGGGGAGATTTGAAATTAGTATGGTTGTGAGTACAGCAGAGGGAGTGGGGAGAGAATTTCATAGTTTACCTAATGAGTGTTTTAGAAGTAATTGGCCAGGAAGACCAAGGGGTTTATAGATTTTAAGGAGGTTTTGGTTTTCAGATCTAAGAGTACGACTGGGGAGGTAAATGGTTAAGATAGATGAAAGAGAGGGGCAGATGGAGGGTTGGAATATGAGTTTGTGAGCAGTGGTGAGTTGTATGAATTTCCGGTAATTAGGAAGCTCAAACCAGTTTAGGAAGTGGAGGGAATGGCAGTGATGGGTGGAGTATTTGGACACTGTGGCAAATTTACAGACTTTGTCATAGCAGGCTTCCCGTTTGGTTTTAGGCTAAGTTGGAGAGGAGTAAGTAGAGGGACACCATACATAAGACAGGGGAGCCGGTAGGAGGAGGCTAGAGTACATCTGGTTGAAGTGGTTAGATATGATTTTGTCTGTACAGCAGACCTAGTTTTTGGTGTGGTTTTTTTATATTATTTTGGATGTGAATATCGAATTTTAAATGTTCATCAATGGTGACTCTGAGTAGTTTGGTGTGAGGTACAATATTGGTTAGAGTGTTATTGTGGCTTTTTATTTTAAAGGAGCTTTTGTCTGTGATGAAATTTCTCAAAGTTGAGAATATCATGATTTTTGTTTTGTTAGCATTGAGAGTGAGGTGGTTGTTTAGCATCCAAGTTTCAGTATTGGAGAAGGCTGTTTGGGTTTTTTGGAGGAGCTTGGAGGGAGAGTTTGCTGTACAGATGATGATGTACAGACTGGATCAGTGTAGCATTTTCTATGGATTTGTGAAAGTTGATAGTGAAAATATTGAAAAGTAAGGGGCCATGAATAGAGCCTTGGGGGACGCCGAAGGGATTGTTGAGAAAGGATGAAGTGGAATTTCCATTTAACTGCTTTTTGTCTACTGGAGAGATAGCTTGTAAACCAGACTATTGAGGAAGAAGATAAATTGAGGGAGGAAAGCTGAAATAACAGTAGAGGATGTGAGAAAGTGTTAAAAACTTTGGAGAGATCTAAATAAAGGGTGGATATGATATTCCCAGAGTCGTAAGCATGATTACTGGTGCCAAGGAAGGACAGAAGAGCAGTGGTAGTGCTGTGGCCAGGCCTGAAACAATGTTGTTTTGGGGTAAGAAGATGATTGTGTGTTAGTCATGGCAAGAGTTGGTGATGAATGCATTTTTCAAGGATTTTAGAAAGAGGTGAGAGAATAGCTATAGGATGAAAGTTAGTAGTGTCTGTGTTATTGCTGACTTTGTGGAGAGGAGTGAGAAAAACTTTCTTCCAGAATGAGGGGATATAGGCTTCTTGAATGGACCTGTTGACAAGAATGGAAATGGGAGAGCAATTTTATGAACCTATACGAGTGGATGGGAAACAGAAAGTTTACCTCGGGGTTCACTTCAGTGGCTCTGCTGGACAGAGGCACAGGGAACTAATCTAAGGGGACGGCAAAAGCCAACACATTCTGGCTAGGCTTATAAATGCCTTCGGGCAGATAGCCTAGTACCCACCTATGAATCTATGAACCTAATGCTGTCTGCAGCTATCTAAAGGAAGAATGGAGGCAGATTATCAGGAGGGTAGGAGCAAGGCTTTGGTTTAAGGAGGTGGGTTTTTTTTGCTGCAGGTGGGGATAGGTTTAAGACTGAAAGGTGGAGTGTTGGAGGGAAAAGCAGTGGATGGGGGACAATGAGAGGAAGAGAAGATAGGAAAGTTTGAGGTTGGTTTGGCTATGCAGTCAACAGAAAAGGTGTTGACATTAGATACAATTTCATGGTCTGGGGAAATTGGATTAGGCATGGATTGTCTTTTCTACCAAGGTTTTGAAGGGAGGAAATGCAATTCCAGAACTTTTTGTGGTTTGAATTATGTTCTTATTGAAGTTTGGGATAATAAGTCTTACGGTTTTTAGTTATTAGTTTCTTCACTGAGTTGTGGAGTTGTTTGAATTCAATTAGAGAGTTTGTTAACTTATTTTTTTGGTATTGCTTCCAACATTTGTCTCTGAGATGCATTCATTTTCTGGTTTCTTTAGATAGGCAGGGAATGGTTTTAGCTTTTATTCTTTTTACTCTAAGAGGGGATAGGCTGTTTAGTAATTCTAGGAAGGTTTTGTTGAAGTAATTAGTTGCACTGTCCAGAGACAGAATCTTTAAGGGGGCCCAATTCATTTATTTCAGACAGACGGAAAACATCTGTGAATTGAAGTTGGTGAGATTATGAGTTTGAATGTATTGATGTTGTATATGGACAGAAGAGGCACACCAGAGGGCATAGGCTGGTAGGTGGAATTAAGGGGATCAGGTATAACTCCACTGTTTGAGATTAGGTTGGGATGAGTTGCTAAGATCCAATCTAGTGTAGCGCCAGAGAAGCCATCTTTACTGGGTTAGGTATGGTAGTTTATCAGTGGGTAGAAGTTAAAGAGATTAATTGTTTGGCTCAGAGACTGTGAGGAGATTGTGGCCCAGTTGATGTTTACATCACCAAGGATGAATGTTTCCTTTTTGATGTTGGAAGAAACCATGAGAGAATGTCTTCAAGAATGGGGATGTTATCACCAGGGGGAATGTAGATGGCAGCTATACATAAAGATTTATGTTTATTGATTTTTAGGAAGGCTATGGATAGTTTAGCAGGAGAGAATTTAGGAATGGGGTTTGTGTATGATATGACTGTTAAAGAAGAGGAGAAAATTATGGCTACCCCTCCTCCTTTCTTATTAGGTCTGTAATTCTGTATGATTTGGTAGTCAGGGGGATGAATTTCAATATCTTTGATGAGGTTTGAGCCAGGTTACTGAGATGGTTAATATGTTGGGATGGTTATGTGACAGCCAGGCGTGTAAGTTGGGTATTTTATTACAAATATTTTGGGCATTGATTGTAGCTAGGTGGATGGTTTTTGATGAAGATAATTGTGGTGATGTAGAGAAGCAGATGTTGGTGGAGACAGTGGGAGTAGGACTGGGATGGATGTCACCAGAAAGAGAGACACAGATTAGATGTAAAAGATGGTTGATCAGGTTCAATGGGGAGGGTAAGTTAGGAGTGTAGTTGAGGAAAGGTCTACTATTGTCAGTGAAGTGAGGTGGATTAATAGAGAGAGGTACTGGAGGGAGCTTAAATTTATAGAAGAGAGTTGTATTTAGAGGGTGCAGTTCATGGGATATGGAGGAGAAGGAATGAGGGGTGTTTTAGAGGAAGAAGTTTTATGTAGTGGCAAAGAGTGTGAGGAGCCAGGGAGGATAGTAAGGTATAGAAGGGGGAAAAGGAGGGGATGTGAGGAAGGCTGAATTGAGAAAACAGGTGTGGAGATGGAGCATTTTATAGAATGAGAGATGTGTAGAAGTAAATGTGAGATGGGGTGGTAGAGATTAGTAGGCTGAGGCAGGAGGATAGCTATACATTTTTGTATTATTATTATTATTATTATTATTATTATTATTATTATTATTATCATCATCATTATTTATGGATCACAGCATGCAGAAGTCTATGGGATGTATGCAAACTCTTACATTCATCATTCAGCACTCAATGTCTCATTGCAGTCAGTGTTTTGGAAAGTTGAGATACATGTTCAATTTCATATCATTTACAGCAAGGCAAATTTCACTTCAGAGGAATTCAGAAGTGTTATGTGTGTGTGTGTGTGTGTGTGTGTGTGTGTGTGTGTGTGTGTGTGTGTGTGTGTGTGTGTGTGTGTGTGTGTGTAACTGTGCACATGTTAACTTTTTAAATGAATAAGAGTTGACTGGTAGTTAAGGCTGTGAGATGTTCATAGGTTCATAGGTGCATAGTAATGATCATTGTGGCTTTCATAAGCCTAGCCTAGTATCCCAAATGTATCTCATAAGTTTATGTGCTGGCCTTTGTATGTCTATCCAGGCTTCACAAATGTATCCCATGGCAAGATGAAACACACTTCTAGGTTATTGATTATGTATTTGCACATTCATTTGATCTCAAATGTCTGCTGTGCACATTCATACAAGGGATGTAATTGATTATGCCATTTTCATAGGTTCATAGGTTCATAGGTTCATACTAGGCTAATTTACAACATATTCATCAAAGGTGAGGAACTTTGTGGCCTCTCCAGCTGCTGCAAGTGTCGGGTCAGATACATTCTCAATCATTGGTCTGATGAGTGATGAGTATAGGGAGACTATGACCTCCCTTGATCTAGATGAGAATCCCTTCATGATAAGGTGGGCAATGTAGAAGGTCTTCCTAACTACTTTAGCTACATGGGTGTCGAATGACAGACTACTATCAACAGTTATCTGTTTCTGTGAGACCATCTGCAAACTTTGTCGTAGGCTGTATGGACTGCCTTTCCCTCATCAATGGCTTTGGTGACTGTTTGCATGATCTGCCTTTGACAAAGCCAAAGTCGCCCACCCCTGGGTAATGATCCAGAGGTAAGACTTTGATTAAAGCTGTCCTAGCTGTGGGTTTAATTCCTCATTGAGTTCATGGAGGGATCAGTAATCTTCACATCATTTTGAACTAACTCTGAGCATATCTGGACTTATAGTGATCAAGGGTGTCTTACCTTTTTTTGCTCTATCTTGTAGTAGCTTCCTCCTTTTGTTGTAGAGTTGACTAGTTGTTCCATGGCATTTGAGTTTATGAATTCCAGGAACTTTGAAGTCACCTAGTATGATGGTGTTTGGTGATACATTTATCCCTCTAGTGTTTGCATGATATGAGGTAAAACCTAGGTTTCTGTCACAGCACAGACATGGGCCTCGAGGTCGTGCATTTTGAGATTTAGACTTTGACAGGTGCAAGCCGTCCCTTGCTTCCCACATCTGAGAGTAGTTTTGTGTAAAGGAAGGAACTGATTGTAGCAAACAGGAGCTTCATTGTACGAGAATGCTCTTTGTGTATGATCCTTGGTTTCCTTTTTGTTGACTATTGACAGTGTATTTATTAAATATTTGACTGTGAATAACCTGGACATTCTGAAGTCTACTTGTTTAATGTTAATATCCTAACTCTGAATATATTTTTTCAAGCATTTGGGTGTGAGATGTACTTTGTTTGGGATACATCAATTTGTCTGGCACTTAACACAGATGAGTAAGGCTATGAGCTGCTTCCTGTAGTGTAAGTTTTAATTCTCCTAGCCTTTATTTGTCTTCTGTGTGATTAAGTCCCTTCACCAGACATTACTCCTGGGCTGTTCCTGAAAAGGAACCTTGGATCCAGGTCAATAGCAAATTAATTACACATCTGTCCTTTGAATTTGTGCATCTTTCACATAGTTAGTAATTAATGACTCACTGTATGCTATTTGGCTATGAATCACAGTATGTCTGTAGTAGCTTAATGGGTTGCCAGATGTATATTCAAAAGATCTGAGTGTCCAAAGAAGATAGGTTTATCATTTTTCATGTCTGTTTTCAATATGAAATAAAGTCCATGGAGTCATGCAAATATGGACAATGTAACCAATGTAAACACATGCTAATAAGAAGCTCTGTAAAAATAGGGAAGGATAAATCTAAGATGTATTGTAATTGTAATTCAAAAGGCATTGTATATGTGGCAGTATGTTAGAAATGTTTGGGGCTCTATATTGGAAAAATCTGAAAGAACCGTGAAGGACAGGATACATGAGCATATGAATGATGTGAGTCAGTGTAGCTTTAAAATACTCCTTTTAGATATATCAATGTCTAGAATGATCATTTCTTTAAATTTTGGATTCAGGAAAAAGTGGAATTGGATGTCGGGGGGGGGGGCTTGGAAGGAAAAGATAGAATTATAAGTACTGAAACGGCAGATTAGGTATTCTGCTAATAATTTTCCCAGCCTAAATGAGTTCTTTCAATTGCAAGCAATCTAAAGTACAAGTATTTCAATGTTTAAGGGGAAGTAGAACTTTCCCACATTCATGTTTTTATGTAATATTAATTAAAAGATGGAACTGAGGATTTTTTATTGTATTCTTATAGGTAGACATTGGTTTGACAACATTTTTAATGTAAATTATAGTATCCAGTATTAGGATTAGCAATAATTGTGCACTCCATAATCTTATAGAATGTATTAATGAGGCTAACAAGTCTATAACTACTGGAGTTATCTGTAGGATGAAACTTATGCAGTCCTACCACCAACCCCACTCTTCATAAGCCACAACCTGTAGAAAGAGGCTGAAGAGGCTTTAGAAGGCTCAGGCTAAGTGGTATTTATCAATTAGCAGCAGGCAGCTATTGGTATTACCAGTAAAATGCAGGCATGACCTGATTCAGTGACTTTTGTAATCATTCTTTGGGGAGTGAGATGAGTAGATGAGGTAAAGTTAATATTAAATTTGCCAGCCCTGACAGTAATAGTTTTGAAATCAGAGCAAGGTTTGATAAAACTCTTGTACAGCACTATGTTTTACTTCTCAGATTCCCCGTATAACTAAAGAAGGCATTATGATTACCACTGGTAATAGTGACAACCTTAAATTAATAACTGGCTTTATACTTCTTAATGATAAGATTAAAGGTTTTGCATTCCACACAAATCAATTTATACAGGATAAGCGTAGATTAATTCTAGATGGCAAGAAGCTTTTTATTTTGTTAAAAAGTTTATTGATGTGGAAATTTCACCTAGATGCACTTTTGAAGTTATTCGTGTATATTTGGAGGGTGGGTACATTTAACTCTATACAGCTGTCAAATTATGTAACGCAGTTTAGATGGGGTACTTTATGTACCAGCAACCAGCATGAAACCAGCTAATAACTGTTATGGAGTGGTTCCAGTATCAATTTGCACTTTATATAGTTTGTATGCATGACTGCACAGAGAGAAGGTCAAACTAATCTGAGAGTAGTCACCCTGATTTGTATGCATGTGAATGCGCATGCAGTATGAAAAAGTGCAGTTTGTGGCACTTTGTTTAGAATTTTTAATGTTCACATTGCTTTTCCTATTATGATGACATTAAAGAAGCATGTCAGTATTAGAAATGAATGACTCTTCATTCAGAGTTATTATAGTTTTATTATGTGTTATAGAGCTGTTTCAGAGTTCATAGGCTCATAGGTGTATACTAGGCTGACATCTGCTAGGTTAGCCTAGCTAATTAATCCAGTTGTATCCTCTTGTATCTTGGGATTTTATATTACAAAGGTGCATTAAGGAGGTGCTATATATTATATGGAGGGAATATCTTAGTTTGGACATAGTTTACTGTCTGCCTCTGTCCATGAGAGACATGGGGATCAGACCTGGGGAGGTGATTTCCAATTTCAAATCCATCGGTCAAGGTTACACTTGAATAGGGTTAGGAAGGGACACTGCTTTACATGGATGAGGAGCCTATCCAGAGAACAAGGATCATCTGAAAAATTATCTGTCCTCCAACAGGTCCTATTTACCTTGTAAGCAAATTTAAATCCTTAGATCTAGTAGTTCTGATGCTGTTTATTTTGCAGATGTGAGTCAGAGGCAAGGATACCTTATAAATCATGGATTGACTACATTGCTCATAGGATTATAGGATCACAGGAAGTTACTAGGCTATTGGCCCTGAGGCCCTTTACAAGCCTAGCCAAGAATTTTGCCCATGTTCCAACAAGTCAGCATCCTATGCCACTGTCCAGCAGGGACATAGGTGGAATCCCAGGGTTGTTTCTTCTGTTTCCCATCCAATTGTCTAGGTTGCGCTTAAAAATGGATAATGAGGTACACTGCTTGACATGGAGAGGGGGTCTATTCGACAGATGGGGAAGTCTCTGGGACACAAATCTGTCCTGCCAACAAGTTGTATTGATGTCACAGACCAGGTTGAGGTCTCACGTATGGGTTACTTGAGTGGAGCTTGACTTGCAGATATGCAGCAGTCCCATCAAGGTGGGGTCTGAGATTGCTTTGTATGCCACACAGAGGTCACCTCTGAGGAGTCTGTAGGAGACCAAGTAGAGGGACAGGGCTTTTAGCCTATCTCTATAGGGTAGATATTTGAGGCCCTGTTGTAACAAATATTCTGTTTTTGACTCTGTGTTATTGATCAGGCTGTAGTTGAAAAGAGTCCTTGGACCAACCCATCTACATAATTAAGAAGCCAACAAAAATAAGTATGTGTAGGCCCCCATCACACCAACTAATAAATATCACTTTTCTTAAAACAGCTACATACCCAGATAATCCTGTGTATTTATTAATGCAAGTCAGTGTTCTTAAACAGCTACATAAATCAGAACCACTATATTCTCAGTCTAGTAAGTCAGTGTTCTGAAAATATACCCAGTCAGAATCCTAACAAACTAATTTAGTAATGCATGTCACTATTCTCAAATTATACCACCAAGATCACACTTACACATCCAGTAAATTAAATAATACCCATTACTGAATGTATAAGGTTTATCTTGGTGGTATAACCCTTACACATGCTATAATATACATTATTACATTTAAACATTTATATCCACAGAGTGGAAGCATATACATTACACTAAAACTCCTTTCTTTTATTGGTACAGTCCACTGTGCTCAAGCTATTCTATAAAATATCCTATAGAGACCTTGTGATTAATGTCATAGTGCTCAAACTATACTACAAGACAACCCTAAACAAAAGTTATGCCACGTCTGTTCTCAAGCTGCACCACAAATATACTCCCTATAAGCACGCTGTGCTCAAATGACCAGAAGAAGATAGCCCCTCCATATTCAGTAATGCATATCATTGTTTTTAAACTGCTTCACCACTTATACACCCAATGCACTCCCTAATGAACATTACTGCTTTCAAACAAACTATACCACCAACAACCCAATGCACTCCCTAATGAAAATTACTGCTTTCAAACAAACTATACCACCGACATATGCCTCATGCACACTCCATCATGGAAAGCCAGTGTAGTCAGTCTCCACTTCTAAGACAACCCAACACACTAAGTTATGCATATCACTGCTGTAAAATAACAACCCAGACACCCCCAAACATAGTAATGCATGCTCTCAAACTATACAAATCAGAGATCATTCAGACATACAGAAAGGTATGCCATTCTTAGTACTATATTATGAAGATATCCTATATGTATTCAGTAATACATGTAATGATGCACAGATTGCCCTATCCAGACACCCCTACAAATGCTGAGATGGATGCCACTGTACCCAAACAATTATAGTTTCCACAAACTCTCTGTACTTTAGTAATGCATGTTACCATTCTAAATGGCTACAACACCCAGATAACCTGCATATTGACTGAAGCATTTCACCTACACCACTCACTCTCTGTCACACACCCACACATGCACACTCAGATGCCTGTCAATGTTTTCAAACACCAAGAAACACCACATGCTCTGAGATGCATGTCAATATGCCCAAACTATACCACTAATACTAATACCTTCCCTGCACACTCAACATAGTCATGTGATATAGAACTATATGCAGACTCAGACTGCTGTCCCCAATGTAACAACAATACACATTACCTAGAACTTCATGTATAGATTTAACTAGACAGTAAAAATATGAGAAAGTGCAGTTGTGCAAGAGCATGCCATAACAGAAGATGTTCAAACAAATCATTGTTGTGTTACTGTTGACAATTGGATAGATCATGTGAAGTACACCGTACATCCAATCTAGCCAGCATGACAAAGCCCAGGCTGCCCCCATCAAGCTGTACATCCAACATTAGGCCTAGACACAAGGTCTGTGTGCTGGTACATAAGAGGCAGAGTATACTGCTAGTATTAACTGTGACATAAAATAAAAAAAGCTTGTTTTAGGCATTTATTTATAATGAGTATTTTCACATTAAGCCTTTCAGATTAAGTACATTAAATGAATTTTTTCTCAGTGATCCAGTTTTTTTTTCTAGCAGGAAGAGATTGTTTAAGCAATCACAATACAATACTTATGGATGATAAATAATTATATTGCATTATAATAATAACACTTTTAAAAAGATTATGTAAGTATCGGTTCTAAAAACTTCATCTTATTTGTTATATCAGGCTATATCACTAAAGAGGAAATGTTATGCAGAGATACAAGTGAAGACTGGAGAAAGGTTTTATGAGCATCTGTTCTGTGAAGGGACAATCGTTAAATGGCAGTACCCAGGCCTAAACATAACACTTTCACAGATAATGCCTTGGGCATAATCCTGTGTAGGTATCATAGAATTCACTTGCTACTTTCCATTTGCTTACAGAGTAAACACACAGTGTAATACTGGCTCTGTTTAAAAAACAGAGATATGTGTCAGGGTTCCTCTTCTTTTGAACTCTTGTTCATCTTATCACCAAGGGTTAAGGGTGTTACTTCTATATGCTAAACTCAAATAAATGTGTGTGTATGTAAGGGGATTACGGGATGATTGTCTCATACTGCAGTATCTTGCACAATCATACTGAGCTACATTGGAATGAGTGTGTTCCCTGAATGAAATGAGGCAGTCTTGCTTGCGTTCACCTCAATTTATGTGTTTTCTTACTGCATTCAAGTGACATGCATACTTGAATTATTTAATATTTCTGCTGCTTTTATCAGTAGCTGACATGTAGAGAACTAGAAATAGGATGTGTGCCTCCAGTTTTTATTTTGAGAATAGAGCAGTACGCGTCAAAAAGATCATGGAATGCTCAAGTAACCTAAATGTGCAAGCATGTAAACACATAGGTTCTGTATGTGCATGCATGCATTTGTGTTTGTCTTCCTCCTTATTCTTCATCTAACTTCTTTGTTGTGCATCACTTTATGCTGTTGGCAGTTAGTGTACAATATTAGGACTGTAAGTTGTCAGTGAGTTGCTTCCTGTAGTCTAGGGTTTGATTCCCCTTGCCTCAGTTTTCCTACAATGAGACTATGAGCAAGTCACTTGATCAGACAGTATGAGACAGGCTGAGGCTGAAAAAGATCCATTTGACTCATGCTTTACCCTAGTTAAAAGATGTGAATATGAATTCCTACCTCAGTGCTTATCTGAGCTACTTTTTGCAATATGTCAAAAAGAATTAATTGACTGCAGTCAAAGTAATAATGCAGTGAAACATAACAACACAAGAAATCATCCAAATTAATTAAATAAATATAATAATATCTTAGCAGATGTAAAGTGCTTAACAAGCATTGCTGGAAGGTAGGTAGACACTATTTAGCAGAATACTGTTCTGCTAATCTAGTCAACCAATTTAGATGCAGAGTACCAAATGTCACCTGCTAGATGATATTGAGAGTAATTTCTCTATAACAAACACATATTTACATCTGTAAATGCCACTGTTACTGTGTGTGTGTGTGTGTGTGTGTGTGTTTGTGTGTGTGTGTGTGTGTGTGTGTGTGTGTGTGTGTGTGTGTGTGTGTGTGTGTGTGTGTGTGTGTGTGTGTGTGTGTGTGTATTTGTGTGTGTGTGTGTGTGTGTGTTGTTTAACAAAGTTAAATTAAAAAATAAGTAATATTCATATCTTTGCTGTCAGGATTCAGTAGTAAGTTGCTACACAATGACAGTACACATAAGCACAACTAGTGAAGAGAAATTACTTTTCCAGCAGTTATATCAATCAGATCTCTTTCCAAATGGAAGGTTAAAACTACTGTTAACAAAGTGTGCCACCAGTAAGTATGTTCTGCTAAATCACCTATCAAAATGCATAACTATAAATCCAGTAGTCCTTTCATACTTAGTTTACTATCATAAATACTTGTGAAGTGATATTTTTATGCAGCATGTTCAGATTAGATAGCTGGAAATAGTCCCACCACTGACATTTAATAATCTTTCTATGTAGTCATTCTTACTTGGAGTCTTAAATGAAACACATATTAAATATTATGCTGCATACTGTCAAACGTTAAATATGTCCTAGCAAATAGCACAGTTAACCTTAATTTAATTTTTCAAGTGTTATGTTTTACTTGCAGGGTTTAAACAAGGAGACTGAGCAGGAATTATTGATGTTACTTTTTATTTTATTTCTTCTTGAAAGTCACTGGCACTTTAAACCTGTTTTTGGATTGAACTTAAAATTAGGCTGATTACAAGCAGTTAAATTTTCTTCAGCATTTATCTTTCACATTAGCTTCATTCTTATTCTCTTTAGTGACTCTTATTTATCTTTTTGTGGTATATTTCTAAACTTACATGGCCTTTCAGCTAAAGAAAATGCTGCAGAAAGTCATTTCACGTAACATGTATGGTCTGTTGTATTTTATCTAGTGACAGAGATTTCTTTTGGGGATTGCAAAAATGCACCAATTAATTTCATTAGAGCTAATTTTTTCACCTTTGTATTTTAAGACATAATTGTTTGGTACAGTTGCAATCACATTTTCTTTTTATGTATCAAACGAAAACTTGAAATACATGTATTTCCTTTAATCATAATGTGTCACAAAATCTCCTGTCATCTCCTCCAAGATAAACAACATCCACCTAAAATTTCAGAAAAGCCTCACAAGCAATTACATTTCAAACTGATTAATGGGTGTCAGGAAACTTTGAGTGAAATACAAGTTCTGTGAAGATATGTCAAACAATGGGATAGGTCAGAACTAAAAGGAAGTCTTGATTAAGGATGGAACTTATGCTTTTTTCCCCAGATTATATGTTTTGACTGCTTTCTGACAGGGAAGGCATTGAATGTCATTCTTTGCAGTACCCTGTTCACATAATAAGCAAACTTTCTGAATTGGAAAAAGACTTCTGACCTGACTGTTTTTTAATTGGCTTAGCAGTAAGACTAGGTAAGTTTAGAAGTGAACTGAAAGCAAACACTATGTGCAATCACAGCTGTCATTTTCAGGGTAAAAGAAAATGTACAGGTAAATGAAGGGTAAGTGATGAAACTGTAGAGTCTATATTTCACAATTTCTCTTGCCAAAGAGCAGGATGAAAACTAACTGAGACATATGAGCTGAAGTGGTTTGGTAAGGTAACACAACAAGGAGTTGACATGTACCTCTGAATGTTTAGTTCCAAGGAGTTTCATGCAGCACACCCACAGTCTTTCAAGACAGCCAGCAAAGCTTTGAAAAGAAAGTTCTCATTAGCCACATAAAACAATGTTGTGCTGCAATTATAAAAATCACAATACTGACAACAAATAGTCTGTAACCCTACCAAATAAATGCAGACTAAACTATTGCTGGTGCACTTCTGTCAACAGCAAATCATTCCATCCTTAACCGACATCTTAAAAATCTGTTTTTAGAATCTAATATTGTACATCAGTTCTGATCTGCATGGTGAGATATACTGAGAGATGACTGAATGAGTGTATATTTGAAATGTCTTTCTGCAGCATTTCTATTAGTAATCTTTTTAGATGTATGGAGGCTTTGTCTGCTAATCTTTTTTTCTCACTGATTTATTGGCTGTTCAGAATGCTTGAATAAGCACATTCCGTAGGAAAGATGTATTACTTATGTTGTTTTCAGTTCCTATGAATTGTAATTGAAACTATTTTATTTATGCACCACTCAAAATAACTAAACAGTGTACATCTGCTTTTCTCTTTAGCTCCACAATTTTTGTACATGTCCTGAGTTTGGACAACTCTTTTTTCACACATATTGCTATATTTTGACAGAATATTTTCAGGTATTAGAACACAAACCTTCATCTTTTTGTGCCAACCTGCATTTATCTGCTAAAACCACAAATCTCTAAACTGCACACTTCCACTCACTGAGTAGCCAGCTTTATTTTTCACATGCTAAAAATAATGTATTGCAGTTTGTCAAAGTTCATTTTGTGGTTAACTAGAAGACGGAAGCTGCTGGTTTCCTTGATTTCCAGTTTATCCACAGGATCTCTCCTGCAGAGATGAATATATAAGAATATATGCATGCAAAGACAGGTATCCATGAGTGGTTCTGTGAATACCACTAGAAGTCTATCTCTCTTCTCTCTACTATTAAACCTTTTCTCATGCAGTAATAATTTAAGAGGAACATCACACTCCCCTTTTTAAAAAGATGACAGTATTTTACCTTTCATTCCTTTATAGACCATCCCAAATGTGCACTCCACAGTGCATCACAACAAATTAAAATAATAAATAATATATCACCCATTAGATAATGCACAGCTAATACAGATCACTGTGCTACTAAAGCAAAGGGGAGGCCCTCATACTGGAACCCATAATCAATTAGAATTACTAAAGTTTCTCTGACTATAGCAAATGATCATCTGCCTAACATATATGCCCAATATCAACGTTACTTTTAATACATTTTTGTTACTTTGTCAACCTCTGATCCTTTTCATCCCCAACATACGGCATGAGACCAAGGTTACGTTTAATGTGGAAAATTTAGAGTTGATAATTGACTAGCAAAGTTTGGATGAAAACAAAAGTACCCTAAGAAAACTCATGCAGACCAGGGAAAGAAAAACATATTTTCCCAGGGATATTCCCCAGAAGTTAGGGTTAAACCACAGATTATAGAGATTTCAGATGAATATCTTTACCACTGAGACACCAGGTTTCCTTTTAAAAAAAAGTTTCAAGATATCACAGTTCTCACTGCATACATTTATATGTCTGTATTTGCCTGCTGCCTAGGATTGAAGATTATGTATTAAACCTAAAGTCTTTAGTAGTGGATCTTTGATCTCTAAACATTTATTTGACAGAACTATTAGCTTATAGAATTACACTGACAGAAATGCTAAATTAGAAAATGAGAAGGCAAGTTTTCACTTATCTTTTCTCACTCAAATTAATTCATTATGCAAAAGATTTTAAGTCTTAGGATTAAGAAACAGTGACACAAAGTAAATTAAAGCAGACTTGTTTTTCCATATCTCAAAGAAATGTTCTATTATACTATAACAAACACAATCTACTTATCCTGCTGACGATTATAAACTGTGTGCATTCTTTCAAACTAATTAAAACTAATGACATGGTTTAATTTAGTGAGGCTTCACCTCCCATGGAGTATGAATAACAGAGTGTTAATTTGCAATATAATTTGCTGAAATAACATTGCTAATTTATAGTTTGGCATATACCTTTATTTATGCTTGTACTAGATTAAAAATAACACTACTGTTACATTCTGGTCTATGTACCAGTGGTATGTGTGAATAATATTAAGTGCCATAATAAGTTCTAAGAGAGATTTTTTAGTGATATCTTTCAAATGAATGCAGGATTAATAGGTTGATACTGTATTCCTTGACATAAAACCAAACTTAAAATGTTCCTCGGAAAGTTTCCAGGGTTTTATGAAAATGCCCAAAATATTTAATAGAATGTTTCTCAGCATTTTGTTATTCAACCACAGAAATTTTAATTTATTCCAGTTTGGGAACACAGTTATACATATGAAAAACAATGTATTCCTGTATTGAAAAAAATATTAACACGTCCTTTATCCAACTATCAATTTCTAATCTTAGATTTGGAATCAGTATTGCTTCATGGGATATCAAACTTAAATTCTCAAGCAACAACCGTAAGATTGCAACCACACCATCTAAGGCTGATAAGACATGTAACAGATAATGATCAGGCAAAAGAGGAATGGTTCTGAATTGAGAAGGCTCTATTTTGATAGATGTTTTAACCAAGCCAAATATATTTTATAAGGTCACATTCTAATTAAATATCCTCTGTCAAATTTTATCAAATATTGTAAGTGAACTACCGTTCCATCAGTCTGACGAGCCTGATTTGCAAGGCCATGGAACATATTATCATGGAACTTATAAACAAAGACATTGGCAACATTCAAACACTGGACCCCACCCAGTTTGGGTTCATGAATGGCCAGTCCTGTTTCCTAAACCTGATTGACTTCTTCGAATCAGTCTCCAGAGCCATGGACGAGGGTATGGTGATCCACACAGCCTATCTGGACCTCACAACCTGGCCTTCGACACCATCCCCCACTCTGGAATCATAGATAAACTTACTAAGCTGGGCATAAATCCCTACATCACTCAATGGGTTGCCAACTGGCTTACTGACAGAACCCACACTGTAAAAGTAGCTGACTCCAAATTCATCTCCAGACAAGTGACAAGTGGAATACCTCAGGGTTCAATCCTGGGACCGCTCTTGTTTGGCATCTAGTTCTCTAAAGTACAGGCCAACACTACAGGACTCTGGTTATTAAAGTTTGCAGATGACTGCAAACTGGGAGCCATTATTGAATCACTAAATGATGTGGATATTCTACAAAATGGCCTTACAGAAACAGATGCTTGGTGCCAGAGCCATGGGCTCAAGCTCAATGCCAAGAAGTGTATAGTTACCCCCTTTGGGAAAAAAAAACATGTAGCCATGAATTACCATATAGGTGGCAATACACTAAACACCAAAAGTGTGATAAGAGACTTAGAAACACAGATGGGCAGTGGTCTCACCTTTGATAACCACATCACCACAACAGCCAGGAAATCCTTTTATGTGGCACACCTCATCACTAAGAGTTTTTCATCCAGAAAAAAGGAGGTTATTATCCCACTGTACTCATCCCTCATTAGACCCATCATAGAGTACAATGCCCCATTTGATATGTACCTCACAAGACATCTGCAACAACTGGAAAGGCCACAGAAACACCTCACTAAAAGAATCACTGGCTAAATCAGATGCCCTATGCTGACCGACTAAAAAAGCTCCAGCTATACTCTGTCGCATATCGTCTACTCAGAGGCAATTTCTGCTTAACATACAAGGCCATGACAAACCCAGAGCTGTAGGACATGCTACACTTAAAGAAATCCTAATCCATCAGAGCCACACACTCCAGGGACCTAAACCTTGTCATCACAATGAAGAAAACATGCTGGATGAATAGGTTCCTGACCCAGAGACTCCCCATACTCTGGAATAGACTGCCCTTACATGTCAAGCAGAGTGCCTCCTTGGCATAGCTCTGTCTCTAGGCATTGAGTCTATTTTGTGTTTGCCCTTTGTGTGACTTCATTGGCTTGAATTTCTGATGCACTTTAGGTGTTATTGTTGCTTTCACACAGAATATATAAAAATAATTCCATGTTTTCTGAAATTGGAGTTTTGCAGTATTGAACAAGTTTACATACCCTGGTCATCATGGCTTTTTTGAATTTATGGTAGATTTTGCTTCAATCAAAAATGTTCCCAGTATTAATGAGAATACCCAGCAATGTCGAACAGTATTTAGCATAACAGGATATGTATGTAATAACAGTACAAACTGAGTAGTGCATGCCACTAATCTGAGAAGAACATTAGTTTTCATATCTGAAATCTTTTAGTCCATACACTGGCTTAGAGCCGTGCTACATAGTTATACTGTGAGACACAACAAACTCCATCTGGCCGGTTTATAACCAAATGAATCAAAGTGAGCTAATGATACCAGATATATGCAGAAGAATAGTACTCCACAACATAAGGAACCATAAGAACTGCATAGATGTACAAGTGCAGAACAATAGAAAGGAAACAAAAATTTAACTTACAAAAAAATCCAATAAAAAAATAAACACAACAGCACTGAGAGACTGTGCTACAATAATATTGTATGACAGCAAAATGGCTGAAATGTTCTGATCACTGAATGAATCCCTACAAAGCCTAGTGCTGCAGCATAATAGGTACTGGATGTTGGGGGAGAATAACTGAAATAAGCAACAGATGAAGCAGCACCAGATGCAAGATGTCAGGCGGCAACATGCAAAATACACATTATAGCACAGGAATTCATGTGCTCTAATCAAAATATGGTCCGAAGAAGCCACTTGTAGTGGTGAAAGCGCTTACCTACTCGCATTTGTTTATTAAAGTTTTTATGGTTGTCGTACGTCTGACTGTCGTCCGTTTGGCTGTTGTTACTAATCAAAACCTTATACACCGAATCCAAAAGTATAAAAAAGTGAGGGCTGCTACAAGTCAGTATCACAGAGGACAAGGCGGCAATTTTGTCAACAAAAACCTTGCAGTGAAAAACATGCCATAGCTAGTTGTACTGGAAATAAATGTGTTCTAAAACAAAATATCAGAATGGACATTTTGTGATGATGAACCATAACTATCTCACCACCCCTACCTGCATTTACTTTATACTGACTTCACAATAGTAACAAATGTGGAGAACTCAATGAATCTGTAAGCTAAGTTATTCCACAGCAGCAGAGTTTATTTTGACACAAATGGCAGAATTGTGCTTTGCAATAAAAGTACTTTGATCAAAACTCCGTACACTGATTCACATCACAGATTCTAACAAAAATGGCAATTATTTGCATGACATGACCCTTAACGGATGCAGATAGATGAAAGTACTCATATTTATTTATTTAGGTATGTATGTTTGTATTTATTTATTTATTTAGTTTCTGCATTGCATCACCCTTAACACATGAGGATAGATAACAGTACTCAGATTTATTTATGTATGTATGTATGTAAGTATTTATTGATTGTAGTAGAGCTGTGATTCAACTGCACCTTTTTCAGGGTCAGTTCACAGCTATAAAAATGACTGATGTGTACAAAACATTCAGAGAAGTAAGTAGTTAACATATTAAGGTGCATAGTAATGAGAGGGTAATGTATACAGTACTGCTTGCAATACTTAAAGCAATAAGTTAACAAGACACATGTAACATGACAGTGAAACCAATAATAGCAGTACAGTATACACTGAGAATGCTAGACTATGGTAAGACTAGGAACGGGTCATAGTAATACCATGGCATGTTTATTGTTATAATGTGAAAGGAGCACTAAGAAGCAGGGTCTATATTAGATTATCGAACTTTTAAAAGTTCGAACACCATATGATCGACACTATATGTTTGAACTCTTAAAAGTTCGAAAATCAAAAAAAAAAAAAAAAAAACAGAAAAAAAACTACCGAAGGTTAAGCAGGGAGGCAAGCCCCCTTGCACCCCTACACCCCCCTCTTTAAATATACCAACTCCGAGATCGCACTACATTGCAAACAATGGAAAACTTCCATTACCGCACTGTACGGAGATCTCCGTTGAAACGTTTGAACATTTACTTGTTTGATCATATGGTGTTGACCATATGACGTTCGAACATGTAAATGTTCAACATCATAATATAGACCCTAAGAAGCATACAAAGAGCCACAGCTTTATGTAGTTAAGGCAGAGAACTCACAAAAGTTACATCTGCCAACATTATTTTGTGAATGTGTGTGTGTGTGTGTGTGTGTGTGTGTGTGCGTGTGTATGTGTGTGTGTGTGTGTGTGCGCGCGCACGCGCGCGTGCACGCGTGCAGATGGTGCAGGTACAAGTAAAATACTCACATGCTATACAAGTCATTTATGTAATACTAATACCAAAGGAAGGCAAAATAATATGTACAGGCCAACAGAATAAATAGTGTATCACAGTGGGAGGCCATAGTGACTGATAACAGCACAGCAGAGACAGCATGCTGCTCAAACACATGAACTTTTGTGATAAGGTTCTGATGTGCCTGTTAAGTGGTAACATGGACATGTCATGATAGTAACTAGACACCCTTATGTTGTATGACAAAGAACAAACATGTAACATGGTGGAAGGAAGCTGGAGAGCAGGAAAGAGACAAGGGATTTGGACATTCCTGGGAAAAGCCAAATGAATGAATTCAGAAAAGACATGCACGGATGGAGAGTGGAACACTATCTGTAAGAATGAGGAACTCATTTAATAGAAGAGCATCACAGTAAGTAATATGGATATATTTTTTCTAAGACATTCTTTTATGTATGTTGATACTTTTTTTTTTCTTAGACGTATAAACATTGTAAAGATGAGTAATGGAAAGGAAGAGTAAATGATAGACAGGGTGTCAAGGCATGTACACAAAACCACGAAACCATCTGCACAATGCAATCAACACACACAATCACATGATTATTCAAGTATTCAATTGAGCACATAAAGGCATAGATAGACACACGCATTCACACACACGTGCGCGCACACACACACACACACACACACACACACACACACACACACACACACACACACACACACACACAAATTCACAAAATGCTTATTCTGAGTTTAAGATAGGATGGTAGATGTAGTTCATCTCTTTTTCCTGCTGGTTTGATTTCTGGCAGCAATGATGGAGCCCCATTCCAGGGCTATTCAGCCATCCACATATAGTATATCATGTTAATAAGTCTCTTACCCTTGCTTTATATGGTACTGATCAACTGGATTGCAATGTAGCAGCAGCCGTAATGGAGCAGATAATTTGTTACTCCCCTTAAGTTACTGTGGTAAGTGTTGGCATCTGTATCTATCTGGACAGACAATTTCATACATGGGCAAAGTCTGTGGTAGAAAATGTCAATGCAACTGTTATTGCTGTTGCTATGACTACTGACAGAAACAGACAAAAAATTGGAGTACACCAATCAAGTAATGTGTGAATTGGATGCATCTCTTAAGCTGAGGCAAAGTATAAGGTCTTACTGCTGAATGAAATTCCTATAACAGTTATTTTGTTTTAGTAAAAATGTGTCTTGTCCTTTCATAACTATCTAGCAATAAGGTACATTTCCAAAACCTGAAGCTAGATTGGCCAGTATGAAACACAGTTTACTGGTGACAGCTAATGCAATTCTTAAAATATTAAGGCATACTTGAATATTCAAGAATACATCAAAATTTGATCAGTTCATAGGTTCATAGATGTGTACTAGGCTAACGGTCCTGGAGCCTTTATAAGCCTAGTTCATAGGATTATCCTGGCATTGTGCCACCCAATATTAGTTCCTGGTGCCTTTGTTGAGTAGAGCCACTGGAATGATCCCTGGGGTGAATTTTCTATTTCCCATCCACTCATCAAGATTTCTCTTGAAAAGGGCCAACGAGGTGCTCTAGTTGACATGTATGGGAAGTCTATTCTATAGCATGGGCAGTCTCTGGGTTATGAACCTGTCCCTCCAGCATGTTCTGTTGATTGTGGTAATGAGGTTGAGGTCTCTGAAGCGTGTGGTGCTGAGGGATTGGGGTTTCTTTGGATGTAACATTTCTAACAGAGCTGTGTCAGACATGGCTTTGTAAGTCAAGCAGAGATCGTCTTTAATTAGGCAATATGAGACAGAGAATAGCTGGAGTTTTTTGAGTCTGTCCATATAGGACAAGTGTTTAAGACCTAGGATCATCTTTGTGAGGTACTTCTCCAGTTACTGCAGGTGTCTAGTGAGGTGCATGCCAAATGGGGCATTGTACTCGATGACTGGCCTAATGAGGGAAGAGTAGAAGGAGACAATGACCTCATTCTTCCTGGATCAGTAAACTACAGAAAATTAAAACATGGCCTGCCAGAATGATATATTTATGCCTTGACTGATGTATCACATGCAGAGATTATGATTTCATTTGCAGACTATTTTTTGATTCATCTTGAATTCCCTTGACTTGCAAGCTTATCATTATCAACAACATAGAGGTAGTATGGCACCCAAGGTAGTCACATACCATCTAGGAGTAAGAGGGGTTCAGTACAGTAGGACTTTACATTCTGTAAGAATTAGTAGACAGTCTTCTCCAAATGCGGAATTATTGTGTAGAAAACATACCTTTCAACTGTCCCTGATTTTGTAAAATATCCTAGATTATGCCTCATATATTTGCTATAGATTTATAATTTTTGATTTTCTGGTAAATCATGGAGGAATGCAGGCACTCAATAATGCCAGATATTGGAGTTTTATACTTCCTGTTGTAATGAAAATGTATGCCGATACAACATTTGTTCTTCTATTAAATGTTTAAGTGAATTAGAGTAATTCTTAAAACATGTCCTTGATTTTGGGCTTTTGCCCATGCCTTTATTTTTGTCTTCATCCAGAATTCTTAAGCCAAGAAGCTGAGAGGTTCAAACACATTTCTGAAGTGTAATATTTTCTATAGAACTGATAATAGATTTAGTTGACACATTTCGATGGGGTCAGGTCATGGAATGAATGCCTGATAGAGATGATCTCTAAGACTGTTATAAGCCATTGAAAAGTATTTTAATCTCTGTAACCTACTAATGTAGTCCAAATGCCTTTGTTATGGCTTAAAATAGATAGCAGCTTCTTGAAGATGCCCTCACATTCATTTCCCAGATTGCTGGTTTTGAAGGTCCAGCTAAGCACCTTTAAAATGAAAGATACAGATAAACTAAAGAAGGATTAAATATAATGACCTCAAGTAAGATTTAATTTGAGAACAACAACAGATCACGGCTGTTGATCACAAAAAAGTGCCATTTAATGACTAAGTTAAAAAAAAATCACTGGTCACAAAGAACATTGTTTTTGCTTGCCTGTGTCCACCATCCCTTTGAGCCACTTCCTACTGATACAGTCTATATTACTATTGGTGATACAACTGCATGGCCATATGGAAGTGGGAAGACTGTCATGTAGGCAGCCGTTAGTGTATTTGTTTTTCCTTTGCCATATAATTTTAACAGGGCAATCCAACAGTCAGCCAAAGGAGGGTGTGCAGTAGGCTTTTGTGAGGATGTTTCAGCTGCTATTATGAATAATAACACATAAAGCCATGCTCGTAAGTAATATCAGAATATGGTCATCCAGAAGCTACTTTGGCAAATACAGTAAATTTAAACACTTCAATGCCATTAGTTCAAATGACATTGATCAAAAACATTTTTTGGACCTTCAGGTTGAGGTCAAGACCACCCAATATATGCATATGTAGCCCTTGGTTGCACAATGCTAAAGAAAGTCTTCAAATCACTCCAAATCAGTCTCAATGAGTTATTGTCTTTGAGCCAATCTGATTGAGCATGTATTTCTTAGGAACCACTGTGGAAAAAAAATAAAGGACAGATGAGTGCAGTTGTCTGTTCTTTCATTCTGCTGTGTTTCAGGTGTTGATAGATGCCCACAATGGATTTTTTAGGGTTTCACATTCCTATATTTAAATTAGTGGTAAAGGACAGGCTCTAGAGGTAAGAATGGATAAGGTATTGTCTTGCTTTTCTAGCTTATTTGCAGGTATAGACTAGTCATACTTTGTGATTTGAATGGATTGCAGGGTATGTACAAACTTATAAATATATAGTCTGCCTACTAGTGTGGAATGGCAGTTTGGTTGTTTATATTGCAAGCTGTTATGCAGAAGTTGATCAACTTTTTTCTTTTATCTGTATCCTTTTTTATCCATAAGCCTGTTGACCATCAGTCCTCCCCAGACATACTCAGACCATCCATTCATGTGCACTAGGTGCATACATAGTGCATTACATAGGGGATTGCAGTCTTGAGGGGTCTTCATTCAAGCAACCATGAAAATTAGTTTTTGAAAGAAACATGTAGGATTAGCTTTTGAAAGTAAACCTACTCTCCCATATGAAGATCAAAGTTTAAAGAAAAAAGGTATTTTTAACCCACTCCTACATCCACAATTAAAAAACTTTGAGGCCATGGTTGAGAATGAATTAATGGAGAATTTAAAGAAAACAAGTTTCTTTCCAATTTATCCAAAAAAGAAAGAGAATTATTAGATGAGTTAAAAAATAATAGAGACCTTAGGGTCATGAAACCCAACAAAGAGGGAGGGATGGTCCTGATGAACAATATTATGTATGAGGCCAAAATGTTTGATATATTACAAGATGAAATGAAGTATTGTAGAATATCTACTAATGAGATAAACATTGCCTATAGATGGATCTACCTTCTCCTTTATGATTTGCTACTAGAGGATTTAATAGATAAACAGATGTTTGAATTTTTACATAACAGTAAACCTGGGATACCTTCTATTTTTGGGATCCCTAAGGTCCATAAAAATGTAATGGACCCACCACTGCACCCTATATTGGTGGCAGAAGGTTCAGTGATATCTCCCTTAGCTAGGTTTGTGGATGTAAAACTAAAAAAAATGTAATGGGAGGTGTTAAATTTATAAAAGATTCATGGGGCCTTTTAAGGTATATTAAAGATTTATTTGATGAAGAGATTATATTTATAATTATAGATATAGTAGATTTATTTGGATATATATCTCACAAACAGGGCCTCGAGTGGTTTGAGGAAACTTTAAGGTTCCCTCTTTACAATTAATGGAAACAATATTGAGAAATAATTGTATTTATTTTCAGGGCGAATTTTTCCATCAAAAAAGTGGAGTAGCTATGGGAGCTAGATGCGCCCCATTGTACACAAATTTAGTATTGGCAACAAGGGAGAGCGAATGTATTATCAATAGTCAATATTGTAAATAATGGGTATTATATAAATGCTTCCTTGACGATATATGCATATTTTGGATTGGTACCACATTAATATTTATGGAATTTTTTCAATACATCACTGATTCCACTGATTTTTTGCAATTTACTTATGAGATTAAACACGTGATGAATTATTTGGATGTCAATATATATACAAAGATTCGGATATGTTTGGGTCTAAAATATATAGAAAAAATACATATTCAAACTCTTTCCTTTATTACACCAGTGCCCACCCTTTTCATAAAAAAAAGAGTATTATAAAAAGACAATTTGTAAGAATTTAACATTTAATGAAAATGTTTTTAGAGAGGGGTTACCCAAAAGATTTGTTAGTAAGTGTTAAAGAAGAGGTTTTAGGAGGTTGGAAAGGCAAGTTTGACCAAATAGTAGGCAAGGGATATGAGACCCCAGTTACTATTGAGAACATGGAACTTCCCCTGTACAATATATTAGAGGAGAATCTAGACCATGAAAGTGCTTTTGTGTCAGATTTTTGTGGAGATTCCGGTGTTATTAAAAATATTTTAGAAAAAGAATGGGTGAAATTTGCCAGTTTATCAGATCTTAGTTTAAACTTTAAGAGACCTTTGAAATGTATATTTAGAAGTGAAGAAATATTAAAGATTTATTAGAATCTTACAGTAATGACAAGAAATCAGTTAAGAAGAGAGGAACATATAGGTGTGGTATGTGTAACCAGTGCCCATATATTAGTAATATGGAGAGTTTATACATTGAATCAAGGGATAGGGCCATAATAGGTATAATACATAATACCTGTGATACATATGGGGTGATATATATTGCAATCTGTGAGACTTGTAGTTCATTTTACATTGGAAAAACTGAAAGAAAGTTAAGGAAAAGTGTTTATGAACACATGAATGCTATACGAAACAAAAAAAATAAAAAAACAAAATAATGCCCTGTACAAATACAGTTTATCCTGTGTTTCTGCTAAGTATAACTTTTTTATAATAGAAGAAATTGCAAAGGACATGAAGGGTGGCATGAGGGAAACAAAGATCGAGTACAGGGAATTATACTGGCAGGTAGTTTTAGAGGCCAATAAATACTCTGGTGTTAATGATGCATTTTCCCTGGCCTCTGTTTTAAAACTCAGGGCAGCAAGATTATAGGGGTATTATATGTAGTTTATCTATTTATTGAGTATTTTTAAACACTTTTCTACTTGCTCACTAGATGGTGCCATTAGTTTACGAATGTTCCTGATCAGTATAGAAATACACATTTAAAAGTTTTTAATAACATTTTAATAACATCGATATTTATAATTTTTAAAATTATTATGCTGTTTATATTTATAAATATTTATTTATTTATTTATTTATATATTTAAGGGTTTAGGATTTTAGTAGACAATTTTGGATTGGTTCAGGGAGTTTTTTTATAATGTCATACATATTAAAAATACATCTTATGTTTATTCATTGAATTTTAATGAAAGGTTTGGATATGATGCATTGTTCTCATTGGATGATTTAAATTAATTAGGTATATAAGTAATTAATGATGTGATACCTTTACTATCTGATGAAGTCTACACTGGGATGAAAAATGTGGTGATTCGTTAAAGTGTTTAATTTTATTGCTTGGTGTGCTTTCTGTGGCATATTTACTGTGTGTTTATGTCCCATGGAAATATTAAAAGAATGCTTTGTATCTACTTCAAGTGAGTGGTGGATCTTCCATTTTCAGTGCTTTTTACTGTTTAACCATGAATGTTGCTTGTTTCTTTTGTTGGTGTCCAAACAGTGAATACATTAAACTAGACATCCATGTGTTATTGCATGGGCTACTATGCCTACCCCTTATACAAGCATATCTCTCAAGCATCCACTAAATAAAGACAGCTACCCATCACCAGACCCATACCCAGATATTTGCATACTGTCTGAGCTGCTAATCAAATTGGGTAATAGGCCATAGTCAGGACTTCATCACTCTGTACCATTGAAATGGTCTGTCAGCTTGTGTCTTAATAGGAAGGTTGACGTCTATGTAAATTAATATCCAGTAATGCAGGCTTTTTGAGACAATAGTCAAGAAAGAGCAGATTTTTTCCCATTGTTAATAATGTAGTCTGGATTGTTGTGAATGCATGCACAAGTTATTGGTAATCCATGCCTAAAGATCATAGAGATGTTAAAAGCATCTGAAGAAAATCTGTGTTTTGGCTTCTCAACTTAACTTTCCATAATATTTTTTTTCAGTAACAGCACTTAATACCTTATTATACAGGAAACTAATTCCATGCTCCCACAAATATACAAGATACAACTTGCAGTTCGGTCAAGTTTGCTTTCAGTGTCCATGACCTAGCAGGTAACACATTCACCTTAAATGCTCCAGGCATTTGGATGCATTATCAAATTTCAGTTGTGCAATATGAGGGGGTTGGTGCTGCATTCCTGGGGGCCATACATTAGATGTGTGATAAAATGAGGCCACACCATTGTAGCTCAGGTTAATGTAAAATATCTCATGAAATTTATAAAATAGAGTCTGGTTCTTCATTAAACTTTTAAAAAAGTTATTAAAAAAGTAGACGTCAGTACTTAAACTAAATATATTTTTTTCATTTTCAAAAAGAAAAAGATAATTATGTTAAAAATGTCTTGCCTCACTTTTAGAAAACATATCTGGTCTCTAGCATACTGAAAAATGCGACTGATCATCTGTTCTTTACTTCTAGGAAAATAACACACACACGTATCTTTGGTTTTAAATTGTATCTATATTTTACCGTGATTTTATGAACAATGTTTTAAAACTAATCCACAAACTGATTTTGCAATTATCTATATTCTAATTGTTATAGTAGCTGCTTTTTCTGTTTTTATTTTTCCCATGATTTTATCTTTTAGTATGCGTCAAGCCCTTTTCTATTACTTTTGTCATCTAACTTCTTCATTATTCCTGTTACATTCATAGATTAACATAATAGCTGTAGGGGGAATTCAGAAAAGCCTACATGTTTTTTTTTTTCTGTACGCATGAGAGAAAACATTTTAAGATTCAGTAAACGTCACTTAGTGGCACGCAAGCACACACGCATATAGGGAAACTTCTGTCTAATGCAAATTTCCACTTAAGTAGGTACATCTTATGCAAATTAGCCAGGTGGAGTGATCCAACAAGCCGAAAGGCATCTGTGTAAACTTCGTGTCCGTGTTCATAGTGTATGCAGACATTTTCCATGTACAGGAGTCTACATGGACAGAAGGGGATGTAAAAGTCTACAAATATGGACATAATGCCTCTGAAAATGTTAGAGCACATACATAAATGTGCTAAACATACAGCATGGATGTCTGAAAAAGAAAGGGAATATGTAAAACTAATAATATTTTTTCTTTAACAATTTCTGCATGCTTGTGCTATGTGCCACATTGCGCAAACATGTTTAACAGAAAAATTAAAAAAAAAATGTAAAATAACGTATATAATGTGGTTTACACAAATGTACTGTAGGACCTTGCATTGAGTCTGTACAATGATGCAGTCATGTTTTACTCAGCTTACACGGCTATGAACCGTACAGTTTCCAAAATGTCAGCATGAATATGTATACAAATCAGGTGAATTTGTTGAATTACTAAAAGGAGCAACAGTGTCCGCATATGCACTCTGTGTAGACTCCTACACTGTGTTGATATTCCCACTGGATGTGGATGACATCAAGAAGGTGAGTCCTGTTATTTTTAGGACTTTTTAGTGCTCAAGTGCGTGTGTTTGTCCAGTCCACTGCATAGCTTAGCATATTCATGCGAACAGACCACCCAAGTCACAGTGATGACGTAAGCAGTTATTAATTAAAACAGGATATATTCAATTAATAATATATGCTTTTGTATAAGCTATGCTGTGCGATGTGGCGCTTTGAGCCATATTGTGCAAAAAAAGTTGGGCCTTTAAATCATGTCAGTTACATCCTAGGCAGGTTAGCTGCATCATAATTAGCCAATCCCACATGGTAGACCTACAGCAGAACTGTATAAAGCATGCATACACCCTACATTCTGATTTTTCCCTCAGTACTCTGAACCTTTGGAGTAGAGACTTGGAAATTTTAACTGAGATAATGCTAGGGGCTGCTGCAGCTATTGTACATTTATATGTGCTATAGGCTGAAGTTAATGCTGTTGGTGCATCTGACAATAGGTCTACACCAAGAAGGAGAAAGAGTGTTCAGTCCCAGGGCAACCTTCCAGGAGCTACATGAGCTGGAGATTGTAGAGTGCTACAGGATGGACATTGACATATTACAAGAGCTCAGTGAGCTCTGCTTCCCTCAACTCAGAGCCAGATCTAACAGAGGGGAACCCATTCCAGTGGAAACTAAGTTGCGCATAGACCTTTAGATTCTGGCTACAGGTACTTTTCAAAGACCAACTGGGGACATGATGGAGTGTCACAGGCATCTGCATCCAGAATACTTCACCAGTTTCTGGATGCTATACTCCCACATGCCAGTGAGCACATATCTTTTCCCCTTGACCATGAGGTGAGGACCAGCAATATACAACACTTCTACTGTGTAGCACACTACCCTGAAGTACTGGGTGCCATAGAGTGCACTCACATACACATTAAGGTACCATCTGGTGAGCAGGGTAGAATCTACATTAATGACAAGGGGGCACTACTCCATCAACTGCCAAGTCATGTGCAATGGCAAGGGGATTATCATGAATGTGTGTGCTGGCAACCCTGGAAGTTATCATGACTCCCATATCTGGCACACATCACAGCTCTACCAGATGTTTGCCGGGGGGGGGTCATCCCACAAGGCCATTTAATGGGAGATGCTGGCTACACCCTGGAACTGTGGATGATGACACCCATCAGAAATGCACACATACCCACAGAAAAATGATATAATGAAGCACACACAGAATCTAGGAACATCATAGAGTGTGTGTTTGGACTTCTGAAGTAACGGTTCCGGTGTCCTGATATATCTGTTGGGGTCTTGCAGTATACTTCAGCCACATGTGCACAGATATTCACAGTATGTGTTATGCTCCACAAACTGATCCTGCAGAAACAGCTGCAGCAGGATTGGCAACAAGAAGAGATACATTACCCCACATCAGTGCATAGGTCATCACAGCCACAGTCATAGGAGGACTCATTGGAGGAACCCCCTGCTGATGTTCCTGTAGGCAGACGTAGGCATGCTCAGTATGTCCTGGCTTTGGCTAAGAGACAACGCATAGCATATTCACTGGCAACCTAGGAACCTAGGGACTAGCACCTTACTCCTACTCACATACAGATATTAAAATTGATGCCAGCTAAATCACACATCCTGTACCTATCCATGTATTGGCTGTGTACTGCTTGCATCAGACACAGTCAGCCCTGAACTACAATCATGTCAACTGCTGCACTTGCAAGGTAAGTCAATAACAGCAGTATAGTGGATTTTTATGTTATGTCATTGTAGCTATGGACTGGGTACATTATGCTGGCAACTATACTGGGCTATTTGGGCAGAAATTACATCCACATGGGACTACAGACACCTTTTCCACTACATGTCACCATTTCTATTTGGTAGGCCTCATGCTTGGAATATTCATGCAGTCTTACTGCAACAGATTACTAGTACATTATTCAAGGGACATGTTAGAAAGTGAGGTTAAATGATAGACTAGTGTGTGTCCTAGCAGAACATGGGCTTTTGTTTCCTTACCCTTCTAAACAGCAGTGCCCCTTTGTAACTGCCATAACACTAAATAATCTATGTTGTATGAGCATTTCACACAGTTAGTATGCCACACAGCATCAGGACAGTAATATACAATTCGATCTTACATTTTATGTGTTAGTCAACTGAGAATAACAAAGTACATATTTATGCAGGTGATGGTGTGATAAATGATCCCCTGTCTGTCAAGCAGTTTCTGTGGCTCAAAGGCCTAAGGCAGGTAACTTGTGTGATGATGTTTAGGTTTCTAATCCTGAGAAATCCAGGTATTTTGCATGTAAAGTAATAATAAGTATTTTTACAGACTTTTACTTTGTGTGTGCTATACTAGTATTAACCTGTTTCACATATTAATTACCAATTTGCATCTGTGTTGCATATCTAAGGCCTATTTAAAGAGTCTCGGGTAATATTGGATAAGTTATTATCAGAATTATAAAGGTGGGGACTTGAAACCATATATCACCATGCTTATGTTGAAAATAGTTCTAGTACCACCTGCAACATGATGTACGATAACAATATAATAACAGCTATGAATTAAAAATTGTGTTGTGATGTAATTTATATGGATTTGATGGGGCCATACACAAAACACTGATCAATTAATTAGAATAACTAGGTATTGATGCAGATAAGATAGATAGCTGCATGGCTTACATATAGGACTGCACCTGGCAGGTATCATACAGGAATTGGACAAGTGAAAGTCTTGGTTACACTCAAGATGTCCTGCAGGACTCTGTCTTAGGTCCAAACTTGTTTATATTTGTTTTTAGACCTATCATTTTCATCTGAGTTGTTCAACAGTCTGTATACAGATGACTTGAAATTGGGTATACTAACCACATGTGCTACAGATGGGGCATGTCTGCAAAATAACTTGACTAAGTTGACCATTTGGGCACAGGTGTATAATACACTGATAAATACATCAAAAATTAAGCATATGAGATTTGGAAGACATAAACAGAAAGGTGAATATTAAACACACCACACAGTGATTGAAACTGTAGATTAATTTATGGACCTAAGTATATAGATAGATCCAACTTAGAGTTTTTCTAATCATATCATAATCCCAATCTGGACTACAGCTAGGTGTGGTCTGGAGTCAGTTTATGGAAAAGTAAGTTTCTGATGTAAGCAGTGCACCTCTCATTTGTGTGCTGCTTAGCACTGTGCAAACAATCCAAAAAAATGCCACTGCACATGCCCATACACTTAGTTAAGCAGAGTGCAATTGCTTCTCGCAGAATTTTGTTTAAAAATGTATGTATATGTATATATGTATATATATATATATATATATATATATATATATATAATATTTATACACACACACGCATATATTTGTATATATATATATATATATATATATATATATATATATATATATATATATATATCTATATATATATATATATATATATATATATATATATATATATATATATATATATATATATCTATATATCTATATATATATATATATATACATATATATATATATATATATATATATATATATACATCATCTTCTTTCGGCTGTTCCTGTTAGGGATCGCCACAGCAGATCATCTGTTTCCATTTTTTCCTGCCCTTTGCATCTTGCTCTGCCACACCAACCACCTACATGTCCTCTCTCACCACATCCATAAACCTTATCTTAGGCCTTCCTCTTTTCCTGTTACCTGGTAGCTTCATCCTTAGCATCTTTTTCCCAATATACTCAGCATCCCTCCTCAGCACATGTCCAAACCAATGTAATCTTGCCTTTCTGGCTTTGTCTGCAAACCTTCCAATCTGGTCTGACCCTCTAATATACTTATTCCTAATTCTGTCCACCCTCATCACACCCAGTGCAAATCTTAACATCTTTAACTCTGCCACATCCAGCTCAAACTCCTCCCTTTTTGTCACTGCCACTGTCTCCAACCCATATAACATAGCTGGTCTCACTACACTCTTGTAGACCTTCCCTTTCACTCTTACTGGTACTCGTCTGTCACACATCACTCCTGACACTCTTCTCCACCCACTCCATCCTGCCTGTACTCTCTTCTTCACCTCTCTTCCACACTCACCATTACTCTGAACTATTGATCCCAAGTATTTAAACTCATCCACCTTCACCACCTCTACTCCTTGCATCCTCACCATTCCTCTATCCTCCCTCTCATTCACACACACATATATTCTGTCTTAGTCCTGCTGACCTTCATTCCTCTTCTCTCAAGAGCATATCTCCATCTCTCCAGGGTCTCCTTCACCTGTTCCCTACTCTCACTACAGATCACAATGTCATCTGCAAACATCATAGTCCACGGGGACTCCTGTCTGATTTCGTCTGTCAACCTGTCCATCACCATTGCAAATAAGAAAGGGCCCACAGCTGATCCTTGATGTAATCCCATCTCCACCTTAAACGCATCCGTCACTCCCACCGCAGACCTCACCACTGTCACACTACCCTTGTACTTATCCTGTACCACTCTTACATACTTTTCTGACACTCCTGCCTTCCTCATACAATACCACAACTGTTCTCTAGGCACCCTGTCATACGTTTTCTCTAAGTCTACAAAAACACAATGCAACTCCTTCTGACCTTCTCTGTACTTATCCATCAACACTCTCAAAGCAAACATCGCATCTGTACTGCTCTTTTCCGGCATGAAACTATACTGCTGATCACTAATCATCACGTCCCTTCTTAACCTACCTGCTTCCACTACTTTTTCCCATAACTTTGTGCTGTGACTGATCAGTTTAATCCCTCTGTAGTTACCACAGCTCTGCACATCACCCTTATTCTTAAAAATCGGAACCAAAACACTTTAATTCTTAACAACCTCCTGGTGCATGTTAGCTTGTGGTGTGCTCGAACTGTACCAATATGCAAAAACAACAAACGAAAATGTCCAGCACTACCAAGTTCACAACTGTAGTGGAAAATAAATAATGACAAAAAATATATAATTGAATAATCTTCCAGCAGTATTTATTCAGGCAAATGCCCTTGGCTAACAGTCACAGCAAACAAGACACTCCAAACTGGTTTTGCCCCCTGGCGTCTTCAGTGGAATAATGCAGTCCCTTATAAAACATTCATTTATATATTCACATTTTAAAGGTATAACATACACAGTCACTCATCATTTTTTACGTATAATAAATACACTCCCCAACACATATCTAACAGACTGAAAATCACTATGGGGAATTAAAAACTATTTTTAAAGAACACTTTTATCAGAATCATTACATTTAAAACTGTTCATTCAAACGAGGTTTATAAAGTACACCCAAGTTTATGATCCAGAGTCTTTCCTTCCTATCTAAAAAAGTATGTTTATCAGCTTAAGACAAATTTGTCCTCCATAATGAGTCAATACCTACAAAAACAAAGTTAGCAGATGCATGTTCTGTTTTGTGTTTAAAGAGAGCACTCCTTGTACTCTTACATTCAGTGTCACTTAAATGTACTGCTACCCTGCTTTTGAAAGACCATGAGGTCTGTCCCACAAAAAAGGCCCCACACTGGCATATTGCCATATAGATTATCCATTCGCTTCAGCAAGTAATTAAATTTCTAATCCCAAAAACCTTTGAGGGAATAGTAGATGTGAATGACTTAGATTTTAGAATGACTTTGCAATATGTACAGTTACCACAAGGGTTACTTCCTCTAACAGTACTAACCTCATTTTTAATAACATCCATCTTTTTAAACCATGACAAAAATTCACCAATATTATTACCACGTTTGTATCCATAAAGAAAATGTTCACCCAGACAATCATCAAAAAACTCATCTGTTTTTAAAATTTGCCAGTATTTATCTATAATATTATGTACTCTATAGTTATTAGTACCATATGTGGTCACTAACCTGGGTTTAGATAGTTCAACCGTACATTCTGTACTTTGTAAATCATGCTGTAAAAATTCCCTTTTCAGTGAGAGTGCTACCTGTTCTTCCTTTCTAATATGTTGTTGAACAAATCTTTTTCCTATTTTATCTACCTCAATCTGATAATCATCTTCTCTATTATAGATATGTTGTAATCTCTTAAATTGGGACTTGGGTATATTCTGAATAGTTCTATTCTACAAGCAGACAGTTGTCATCCTAGATACACTGATACATTTGACAGCAAATCACAATTTAGTGTGAAACACACATAATGATAAACCTGTGTACTTGCTGAAAACATCAGTACAGTGGTGAGTCATACTACGTCCCCCTAAGACAGCATGCAGAAACCTTGAAAATGTATGGCATAGTATAGGAATATGCACATATATCATGAAACCATATGTTTGTATCTATGGTAGCAACAACACCCACATTCACTACAGCCCCCTGTGTCTGCTGGATTTCACCACACATACATCAACAACTAAACAGGTTGTGCAATGTATTATGTTGTATGCTCATTGACAGGACTAATTTAGTTTTGCTACAGGCCTGCCTATCCAAATGCAAACAGACACATATGCCCAATACAGGTACTGCTGTCACATAGCTAGGCTACAAAACAGTTATCTGACATTTAGGCTACTAGCTTCAGATTACAATATGATGCAATGTGACTCTGCAGGCCTCCCAAGCTGTTCAACAAAGTGCTTGTTTATGTTCTCTAGGATTACTTCATCTGCAGTGATTTACAAAGTAGAATTCATCCGTGGCATATGTGTGATCTGTAGTGTGTAATACTAGATAGGTAGGGTTCCTAATCTCACTCCACTCCACTATGTGTCTGTGTGTGTATATCTCCCCAATGAACAAGTGAGAATGCCCCACTGACTTCCAATCTGGCACTGTTTTGCACTTTTTGGCCATTGCAGTTGATGCAGGCCTCCAAACTCCAAACTCTTGTCCTCTACAAGGCCTACCAATGTCATCTACCATAAGAGTACCTAAAGCCACATTAATGTCAGACTTAAGCTATGGCATGTGCATTAAGTACTGTGATCTGTAGTGTATAAAACTAGATAGGTAGGAGTTCTAATCTTACTCCAGCCCACTTGGGGTGTTTGTGTGTGTATGTGCATCTCCCCCCAAAACAAGTGTGTGCATCCTACATGACTTACAAACTGCAATGATTCTACACTTTTTGGCCCTTGCAATTGATGCAGGCCCCCAAACTCTTGTCCTCCACAAGGCCTGCTGATATTGTCTACCATAAGAGTACCTAAAACCATACTAATGTCAGATTTCAGCTGTGGTGCCTGAGTTAAGTACTGTGATCTGACATGTGTAAGGCTAAATAGGTAGGAGTTCTCATCTCACTCCAGCCAACATGGTGTGTGTCTGTGTGCTGGGCAGTGTTCTGTAAACATAAATAGGTAGTGGTACTATTGTCACTGTATCCAAGTTGGTGTGTGTGGAGGGTAGTCAAAGCATTTTGCATCAGCCTATGGGATCGTAGGATAATTGCAATGTACTAGGCTAATGGCCCTAGGGCCATTACAGTCCTAGCCAAGTTCTTACCCTTATTTACATGATCAGCACATACTGTCCCCATCCAAGAGGGACACAAGTGGAACCACATTGTTAAATTATGGTCACCCATCCAATTGTACAGACTGCATCTGAAGAGGGCCAATACGGTGCTCTGTTTGACATGAGGTGGGAGTCTGTTCCAAAGGTGTGTTAAATTCTGGTAGACAAAACTTTCCCTTCAGCAGGTTTTATTAATGTCACATAACAGGTTAAGGTCTTTACAGTGAGCAACCTGTGTACCATATGCAGCATTTCCAATGAAGCAGGGTCAGACATTGCCTCATATGCAAGGCAGAGATCACCTCTGAGTATTTTGTATGACACACACTAAAGTGACAGTGATTTCAGATAATTCCCATAGGACAGATGCTAAAGACTTGAATTTCCATTGTGAGAAACCTTTCTGGTCTCTCCAGTTATCACAGATGCTTGGAAAGGTACATACAAAAAGGGCCACTGTACTCAAACACTGGTCTAATGAGGGAAGAGTATATGGAGGTTATAACGTCTTCTTTTTCTGGAGACAATGCCCTCACTCATGACATGAGCAAGACAGAATGCCCTTCTTACCACTGTGAAGACATAGTGATCTAAGTAAAGGTAGCTGTCAACCTGTGTGCCCAGGTCTCTCACCCCTGAGTATGTACTTAAGGTGTTGCTACTGATGTGGTACTTAGCAGGAACATCGCTGTTACCAAAAGGAATAATAATACATATATTTGCATTGAGTTTAAGGCCATGACTTTTGCAACAATCATTTGTTCATGTAAGACCCTTTTGTAGGATGTTGACATAATTTGGAGTTTCTATGACTGCTCCCACTTTGCAGGCATGAACAGACCTTGTCAGCCACAGATATTTACTTTGTGCTTGTACTTTGGAGAAATGGATTCCAAACAGTAGAGGACCCAGGACTAAACCCTGTGGAGCACCACTGGTTACAGCTCTGCCATTGGAGGTGCATTCCCCTATTTTGACTATATGAGTTCTATCAGTGAGCCAGTTAACCCCTCTAATGGTATAAGAGTTGATGCCTAGTTGGGTGAGTTTGTCAATGATGCCTGAGTGGGGGATAGTGTCAAACACCTTAGCTAAGTCCAGGTAGCCTGTATGCACAGACTTCCTTTGTGACTGTCTCAAAGAAGTTCACCAGGTTTAACAGGCATGATCTCCCTTTGACAAATCCAGACGGTGTAGGGTCAACTGTTTGGAGATTACATATATCATTATTGATAAGGTCCATGATGATTTGCCCCATGGCCTTGCAGATATGGCTAGTCAGGCTAATAGGTCTATAGTTCATGGGGTCAGTGAATGCACCACCTCTCTGCAAGGGAATAACAGTGGCTGTTTTCCAGTCAGCTGGGATGAAGCCAGTGGTTGCACTGTGATTGCAAATAGTTCCCAAAGGTATTACTAATCCATGTTGGGGCCTATGTAGGAAGCAGCCTGGGTTGACATCAGGTCCCAGAGATGCTGTGTTTTTGTCCTTATAGAGGCCATTTTCACCCTTCTCTTTAGAGATACACAGTAGAGGACAGGTGGTAGGAATGTCATGTGGTACATGTGGTGTGGATAGGGGACTGATGTTTTCACAGAACCTGTTGGCCAACAGGTTAGCTATGCCTACAGGCTAAGTATATCTGGTATTATTAACTATGAGTTCAGCACAAATCTGGGTCTTTCCTTTTAGATTACAGATGCAGATATAGAATGCCTTGTGGTTGTTCTTTGTGCAGGAAGCTAATTTGGACCCATATTTTGTTTTAGAGGACTTTGCAACAAGTCTTATTTGCTTGTTTAAGCTGAGGAGGGAGTGTTTCCAGTTTAGTTGGGCTTCTTCCTTCCTACTCTTAGACAGTAATGTCTTCCTCTTATTGTAAAGCTTGTTAATGGCAGATGTCCACCAGGCAGGTTTGCTCTTCCATGAGGAGCTTGTTTTGCTTCTACCAGATACAGCCAAATCAATGCAGTTATACAGGTGTTTGTATAATGCATTGGTGGAGAGCTTGGCATAGTTGCCAGTTCCATCTGAGGGAGCAGGTGCAGTGAAGCTATACATACCATCCCATAGGAAGTTATAACCTGCTTTGATGAAGTTTTTTAGTCTATTTGTTGCAAGCAGGGGTGTCAGGTGTGATATGTACTTTGAATGAAACCGATTTGTGGTCATATATCACCAGGGAGGACCTCAGAGTGGGGGGTACTACAGCGGTTCCCCACATTTGTTAGCACCCAATCCAGTATGTTGGCTCCCCTTGTGGGGTTGTTAACCAGCTGGTCCAGGGCATTGGAGTTAATAAAGTCAAGTAAACTTTGGGCAAGTGAATTTGAGCATGAGAAATCTACCCAGTTGGTGGGTAGTTAAAGTCACCCAAAACCATGGTGTTCGGTTCTATCTTGATAAACTCAAGTAGATCCAAATAAGCAGAGTGGGTGTACTGATTCATGGTGGGGCAACTGTATCTGGCAATGACTTGAATAAGTGCCCTACAAACAGTCAATAGCACCTGAAGCATATCCAGGGAATCATACTGTTTAACCAATCTGGATGTATATGTATCCTTAATGAATATTTATACACCACCTCCATTAGTTTGCATGTCTTCAGTTTGAGGTCTGAATGTGTGCAAGGAGGTGTTGTCTGGTATGGCTGTGCTGCTCTCCATGGCCTTGAACCAGGTATCTGTGACAGCACAAATGTCTGGGTCTTCCAAGGCAAGGACAGCTTCCAGTGAATGCAGTTTTGTGTTGACATTCATAGCATTTAGCAGCATAACCTTGAGGTTGTTTGTACACTGAAGATTTTGTCCTTGATACAATGCCTAAAAAGGGCACTATGTGGGTGGCAAGAGCCTTCGCTAGAAGCTGAAATCACAGGGGTGACAAATGAAGACCATCTCTGGCAAAGCATCAGGGTATGTTGAGTATGTCATTTCAGGCTGACAGATAGTGGATTCCCTTAGAATGACACCAGACGCTAAGCCAATTTTTGAAGTCAATCATTTTTGTTTGTATTGAAGTATTATCCTAGGTAAAGGTAAAATGCAGCTGAAGGGCAAGGGCACACCTGCCTGCAACACGTAGTCCGAGAACTCATCATACAGTCCAGAGAGGTACGTCTGAAGTCATACACACCAACAGGAACTATTACGTAGTCATTACAGTACCTTTTGTTGATAGACTTACGTGCATGTGTGATATGGAATATTCTGGCACCTCACAGTCAGCTGACCTAGCTTATCTTATCTAGCCTGGTGAGAGGGACATCGATGTGTGTTATGATGTAATCACATATGACTAATATGTTTGATTTTGTGCTTTGCCTTAAGGGTTTCACAGGGGGAGAGAGTGGTGCATAAGCTATTATGTGTAATGTGTTATGCAGAGGTAGTATTATGTGTAGCGTGCTTGTGTTTGTGTTTGCTGTTTATGTATGCTTCTGGTAAGGACCTCCACATATGTAGGTATGTGTGATGTGGGTTTGGGTGGAGTAGGAGGTGAGATGCGCATGTTGGCAACCTGCGCAATAGTATATGTGCTGACTGCTGTATGAGAGAGCATGGATTTAAGATATTTAATATAGTTGTATCTCTCACATGTTGTATTTTTGTGGAGTAGGAGTAGAGGTTTGGGGATGCTGTCCACATCTCTTCAACAGTCAGTGATAACGCCATTAGCAATAGATTATTGCTTGTGTAAAGTCATAACAGGCCATGATTAGGCAATGGCCTGACAGATGCTTAAATGTAACATGTTGTTACCTTTATGGTGTCATTATAAGGTAAAACAGTTTCTGCCAGTGTGGGATAACACTATTCTAGTCATGATTACAGCTGCTCAGAAAGTTGTCCAAATCCTCTTGTGTAGACTGGTTGATCACTGTGTGTGGCCAATCTAATCATCTCAGGATGCAAAGTAAAGTCCAAAACAGTTTAGAAATGTACTGCTGCTAATGCAGTTCTATTTTTATTTTTCAGGTTTAAGATAGGCTGATGTTTTTTCAGCTTTACAGTAAAGCTGTGAAAAATGCCTGGTTGGTGAGCTATTAAAAAGCTGATGCATTCAGTTTAGCCATAAATTTGGAGCAGTCTTTGTCAGTGGAAACCTATTGTCTGTCACAGCCAACTGAACAACATTAGAGTGACTTCTCAGCTTGTTTCTGATTTACCAAGTGCTCCGTATATTCAATAGTTGTGCTTTTAAATATGAGCTACCTAACAACGTAATAGAATGAGTAAATGGTTAAGCCAGTCTGGTACTGCATTCCTATGTGGCAGCCTAACTGGGAGATTGAATCAAAATATATAAAGCAAAGATTCAAATTAACTAGCAAACAACGTACGGAAGGTCTGACTAAAGCAGAATTCAGAGTACTGTAATGGTGAAAACAGTTAACGGCCATGTTTCACCTTTTTTGATGTATGCATGCAGTACCAGAGAATCATGAAGAAAAGTTAAGCTTCTTTACATTTTATACTGATCTGCATCAAGGTTCCACTTCCAAATTATACATTTTCAGGGGCAATTTTGTTTTCAATATATTTATCATTATGCTGCATTGTAAATATCCCAAAAATATTACACATACAGGCAAATTCAATAAACCCTACATGGTCTGCTAACACTGTGTGTATGTTGTGGTATACTGTACTGTTTTGTATTCAGTAAGAGGTTCTAAATGGTGTGTAGAGCCAGGCAACCATAGTAATCACTGTGGAATGCTAATTACAACATAAGCAGCTGAATTGTATGCCTATCAATTAACCCAAGATGGAGGAGCTATTCAGCAAGCTATAAAGCAACCGTGTAGACTCAGTGCTGATTTTCCCTGGAATTGTAAAACCTATTGGAATACAGCCATGGAAAGGAGTCTACACAGAAATAATGTTATGGGCTGCTGTTGCTTTAATTCATGTATTTGTGCAGCAGGCTAAAGTCTAAGCTTTTGCTGTTGCTAATAGACCATGGCCAAGAAGAAGAAGAAGAGTTTTCAGACCCCATTTAACTTATCATAATCTGCATGAGGTAGAAATTGTAGAGCACTATAGTGTTGATAAAGATATACTACAGGAACTCTGTAACCTCTGTCATGTTCGACTCAGACCCAGGTCAAACCAAGAGGAACCCATACCAGTGGAGAAAAAGGCATGTGTAGCACTTAGAATTTTAGCTATGGAAACCTTTCAGAGATGAACAGGGGACATGCTGGGGGTATCACAGGCATCAGCATCCAGGATCCTCCATCAGTTCCTGAATACTATGCTCCAACATGCCAGTAAGCACAAATATTTTCCCCATACTCCTGAGGACAGCGCCACATATATGCAGGAGTTCTACCATGTAGCACATTACCCTAAAGTGTTGGGTGCAATAGATTGTACACATATATCTAAGACAAAAAGTAACGCTGCTGTCCAAAGGTCCAAACTTGAAAAGCTCGAAACAAGATGCAGGAAGAAATACAAGATAGGACCACCACAATGATTCAATAAGACTTTAATCCAATGGAAAAAATGTGGATAAGCGCTTTCACATACAAACTGAGTACACTTCTTCAGATCTCTAAAACATATCAGAAAGCTCTCACCTTAAATAGTGTTGGCTAAAACTAATCATGAAAAAACTAATTAAACAATTTAACAATAAAACAATTAAAACAACATAATTAATTCAATCACTCAAAATAGCTCTCATTTCTGTTAAAAAACTTCATCTAACAAACAACATGCCCCTAATAGAAACTCTAGCATATAATACAAAGAAAACATGTATATTATATAAGCGACATGATCGCGTATAAAATCCCTGTGTATCAACGCTTAAATAATCATTATATTTCTATCTATTTATTAAATAAATAAATCAATTCATATTCAAAAGTGAATCAATTCATATTTAGAAATAAATCAATTCACGTTCAAAAATAAAAATAACTTATTATAAATATGGAAATATATATAAATATATAAATATGTGTACACACAATATTAATCTCATAAACACTATATGAATCAATTAAATAAATAAATAAATAAATACATAAATAAATATAAACACCATAAACAAAGCTCTATTTTATGGGGCGTGAATCAAGTATTGGTTTGATACTCATATATTGATTCAGACCCAGGTGCTGATGGGCTTGCATTCTGAGGATCCACTGGAGCTCTACAGTTTCTAATCTATTTACAGGATTCCCTCCTCTTTCAGTAACCTTAACTAATTGTAGCACCCTAAACACAAAAGTATGTCCCCTATATACAGAAATATGTTTTGCTAGTGCGTTCAATTGATTGTTCTTTTTTATGTCATAAGTATGATTATAAATCCTGTCTCTTAATCTTCGGGATGTCAAGCCTACATAAAAGGCTTGACATTGTTCACAGGTTGCCAAATAAATCAAATTAGAACTATTGCACGAAGCAAAAAATCTAGGTGTAAAATTAAACCCTGTATTAGGGTGTTGAAAAGGGCATAGATTACAGGAGCCGCAGGGAAAAGTTCCAAGAAGCTTCCTTTCTTTCAAAGTACTTGTCTGTTTTAATGGGATGCTGCGATCAAAGCATAAAATTCTCTTTAAATTTTTACTATTCCTATACGTAAAACATGGCTTTAAGCCTACAATTTTGCATGTATCATGCTCAAGGCAAAGTATGTGCCAATATTTTCGTATAATACCTGTAATAGAATTATTATCATTTGTATATCGAGTGACAAAAGTTACCTTGTCATCATAGACACCCCTCCTGTTGCTAACACTACCATAACTGTGATATCTTCTGTTAAATTCCTCATCTACTTGTAAGTCATTATTCATATTATCATTACTCAATGAACCTGTTCCACCAATACTTTTTCCTTAATGTTCCCCACAACATCTCTTTTATAACCCCTATTAATGAATAATTCTTGTAATAAATCCGCTTGTACTTTTAACTGGATTGGTTCTTTACACAGCCTACTTATCCTGATAAACTGACTTTTTACAACATTTGGAAATATATGACGTGGGTGCATGCTGCCATATTCCAATATTGTATTTTTCCAACATTTCTTCCTAAAAAGGTTTGTGGATATATAACCATTTACATCCTTAGTTATGGTTATATCTAAAAAGTCAACACTTACTTCAGAGTATTCCATCGTAAATTTCAGAAAGCTGGTTGTAGATTCCGTAAAATTCACAAATTCCTTTAATTCAGCAATTGTGCCATTCCAAAATAAAAGTATATCATCCACAAACCTTTTATACAAAATTACTTTCTTGAACAACTCACTATTAAATAAATTGTTCAATTCCCAGTAATATACAACGAGATTAGCATACGTATTAGCGCAAGGGGTTCCCATCGCTACACCCCATCTCTGTATATATAACTGATTATTGAACATAAATACATTGTTGTTCAAAACAATATCAAGTAAAGCACAGATCAGGGTCTGTTTTTCAGAACTAAAGTTAAAACAATCATTTAACAATTCTCTAACAGCTTCCAATCCATATTCATTAGGTATTACAGTGAATAAGTTCTTGACATCCAATGTGACTAATAAACATGTCGTCGGTATTGATCTAAACAAATCACTAGTTATAATACTGATTAATTCATAGGTATGTTTCAAGATCGTAGATAAATTTTCTAGCAAGGGACTAAGTGTTTTCTCTAAATAAACCGAGACTGTAACTGTTGCCCATCTCTCTCCAGCTACTATTGGTAACGGTATAATTTCCTTGTGTACCTTCGGCAAGCCTTTTATGTATGGTATCACAGGGTGTTCGACAAAAAAGAATTCATACAAATCACGTCAAATCTGTCTACACATCATGAGGTCATAAAGTTCATCATGTATCTTTTGTAATAACTTTCGCAACATCAACCTGTTGATTTTACAATAAGTTACATCATCCGTAAGCATTCCTGACATCAACTCATTGTATTCATCTGTATCTAAAATAACTACCCCTCCCCCTTTATCTGCTGGCTTAATAGTAATGCTAGAATTCCTAGATAAACTGAGTAGAGAGCTATTCTCTTGGTTAGTCATGTTATAAAAACAACACTTACGTTTTTTAAAATACTCATAGAAATCTCTTTCACACAGTTTTATAAAACTGTCCATTGCATTAGAGAACATAGGCATATAAGAGCTTTTTCGTTTAAACTTACACTCATTACTCATTCTATGTGCGTTATTAGCATTCATATACATCAATTTCAAAGATACTGAGCGTCCAAACAGTCTCAAGTCAATTAAAAGTTCACTCAAGCTACTGCTTTGGGAAGGTATAAAAGTTAGACCTCTGTTAAGCAAAGTCAAGTCAGATTCCGATAATTCATGGCTGGAATAATTAAAAACTATACCATTCACTCTCTTACTCTCTGCCTTGGTCCGTGGTTCGCTCCAGAGAACTTCCTTTTTCTCCTTCCTCTGCTGTTCGACCTGCTCTGTGTTCGAAATCTTTGCTGTATGGGTAATGGTAAAAAACGCTCAATATTACCATTATATTGCTTCAGTTTCGCTCCACTTGCTGCCATATTAGCACCGGAAACAAGTGCCTGTTGATTCGGTGGTGGTGTATCACTAGGTAGGTCACTTCTTAATGCACTGCAGCTACGTGATGATGTCATCTGGGATGCATTCCCATCAATTGCAACCGTGGGAACATCTAAGGTGTTAGGAACAATAGACGTATTCTGCGTATATTGCAGATCTATATGTGGCTCAGGATGTCTTGTAGAACTGTTCTGTTCTAACTGATTATAGTTCACGTAATCACGTTTCAGCCACACAAAGATTTGACCACTAGTAAAGTCTTTATAATCTCTCTGCAGCTTACGATGTTTGATTTGATGCAGCTTATCACTATACATAGTGATTTGAGAATATAGACCATCTAACCTCTTTTCAAATATTTCTCCTTTAAAGCGAACTTGTAGATCCCTATTCAGGGACTCTACCTTTGATATCAGTTCATTTTCTATAGGTGTAAAAAATTCAATTAGGAGTTTCATATACTTTCTGCTAAGTTCAATATTAAGCTCTTGCCACCTTTTTAACAACTCAGGATAGGTATTGCCATATGTTGGCATACATAATACCCTCATACCACGAGGTATGACCTGAAAATGAAGACATGCTTCTATATGGCGCCGCTGCCACATAAGTCTTTGTAACTTGTATAGGTCATTCTCTAAGTTCTTAAAATGGACATTGAATTCTTGCATATTCTCCATATTACCTGAATGAACATGTGTGGATGGTACCTGTAATTCCAAACTGAGTAAAGGGTTGGTATTTAACTCAGTGATACAGGACCATTTCCGATTAATACCTTTTCTCTCAGGAACATAGTCCAATTCTACAATAGTAGACTCCATGTTGATTCTGATGGCGTGTGACTGCTGCGTTACCAAAAGGAGAACAATGAACTGTATATCCAAGATAAAAAGTAACGCTGCTGTCCAAAGGTCCAAACTTGAAAAGCTCGAAACAAGATGCAGGAAGAAATACAAGATAGGACCACCAAGATGATTCAATAAGACTTTAATCCAATGGAAAAAATGTGGATAAGCGCTTTCACGTACAAACTGAGTACGCTTCTTCAGATCTCTAAAACATATCAGAAAGCTCTCACCTTAAATAGTGTTGGCTAAAACTAATCATGAAATAACTAATTAAACAATTTAACAATAAAACAATTAAAACAACATAATTAATTCAATCACTCAAAATAGCTCTCATTTCTGTTAAAAAACTTCATCTAACAAACAACATGCCCCTAATAGAAACTCTAGCATATAATACAAAGAAAACATGTATATTATATAAGCGACATGATCGCGTATAAAATCCCTGTGTATCAACGCTTAAATAATTGTACACATATAGAAATTAAGACACCACCTGGGGAACATGGAAGGCTCTACATAAATAGAAATGGCTTCCACTCTATTTACTGTCAAGTTGTATGTAATGTTAAGGGACTCATTGTGAATGTGTGTGCTGGCAACCCAGGCAGTTACCACGACTCACATATCTGGCACACCTCCCAACTGTATTAGATGTTTACTAGGGGTGATATCCCTCAGGGTCATTTATTGGGAGATGCAGGTTATGCACTGGAAATGTGACTGATGACACTCATCTCAAATACACACACACCTGCTGAAAAACATCATAATAAGGCATATGCTCAAACCAGAAATATCATAGAACATGTGTTTGGGCTGCTGAAGTAGTGGTTTTGGTATCTAGATACATCTGTGGGAGCCCTGTAGTACAATCCATGTACATGTACTGAAATATACATTGCCTGTGCCATACTTCCAAACATCATCCTGAGAAAGCAGCTTCAGCAGGATCAACAAAGGGAAAGGGCAAACATTCCACCACCAATGGCAAGGTCACCACAGCCACACACATGTGAGGAGCCAGAGGGGGAACTAGCAGTTGTTGTGGGTGCAGGCAGACATAGGCATGCTCAATATGCCCCTGCATTTGTTAAGCGGCAACACATAACACACTTACTCACCACCTATGGGGCTAAAACCTACATCCCATGCACATACATATAGTAATATTGATAACAGGCAACAAGCAATACTGCTTAAACACATTGCAGTATGTTAAAATACAGTTACACACTGTGAAGGTAGAGTAAAGTAAAATTTCATTGCTTTATCAATACCTATTAAAAAGTATTACATACACCTAGATTCAAACCCTATATCATCTGGGCTCAAAAAGGAACGTGTAAATAAATTTACACCTACTGCCACAAAGTCAATTAAGCAGCAGGTGTGTTTCAAACACTCAGTACTGTCATAATTTTAGCAATGAACCTCACGTTTTTCCACTGCTTAACT